>NW_022158073.1:0-50225 GCF_003316985.1 Fusarium coffeatum
TTTTTTTTTTTTTTTTTTTTACGAGGTCACCTCATGCCACATGTTATTGTTTACTCCAAGTACTGTACTGTAAGAACAAAGTCTACATTGCTTGTGGCTGTAATTGTATAGAGACACAAGTAGAGTACTGATAATCAGGCACAGTCTCCTGTTCCCGTCTAAGCCATTAAATACCCCTGCAAGTATAAGCCCCTCTTGTAAACGTCACAGTGGAGGGCAAAAATTTCTCTCACCTTACCTTCAAGACACAACCGAACGACCTAGACTTGGATAGAGAGTAAAGAACCTCCACATTTCTTGCCCCCTGCCGAACCAACCACTGGAAATAGAATCAGCACAGACTGTGACTGAACTGGGCTTGGAAAAACAACCTCCATCTTTTCTGTCTTGGGTCAAGACCATATAAAAAGGACTTGCCGTCTCCCCCATCTTTTCCCTCTTTTCTTCCTGTTACCCGACTTTTCTGTCAATTATCTTGTCAACGTTAACTCTATAACTTTAACTCACCGTTGATATCAACCCGTTGATATCAATAACATAACCCGTTGAGCAACTGTTCTCAGTAGCTCTACCTCCAACCAAAAACTCGACCTGCCTTTGGTCTCGAAAAAGGCACCATCTTCACCACGGCTCCTCCGGCCGTGAGCTTCGTCAGTGACAAAGATTTCAGCCTCTGCAAGCCTTCCCACATCATCAACGCGATCCCCCCTCCCGTCGCTATTGCTGCTCGACGATAACAACCTCCTCGATCTCTCCGTCTTGCAACATCCAAGACCCGACTATACTCCCCCGTCGTTCTTCGACACCCGTCAGCTGCCGCATAGGAGGTACTTGAAGGTTCTTCCTCTCGCCGAGGAAGAGTCGAGGAGGCCTCGCCAAATCACCGAGGGAAACGTTTGCTACCGTTCCCGACCACCTTAACACCCATTCCGAAATCTTCGGTTTAATCACTCTTTCACTCTTGTCTTTTACGACAACTTGCAAGTCTCTCCCGGACTCAATTCCCTCGTCAAAACTCCCTCCAACAAACCCCCAGAAACGTTTGGGATATGGTTATGGCAACGGCTGTCCTCGACACTTACAACCACAATGTCAATCATCCTCATATCGCATTAAAGAAACCCCTACTTCAGGAACCTCTTGCGCAACATGACTTGATTACCCCCAAGCAACTCATCGGTCAGGCTCTCCACCAGCGCGTGGAGGCCATTGACCATGAGATGTGTGAGCCTGGTGACGAAGATACCTTCTTCGTTGCCGACCTCGGCGAGGTCTACCGCCAGCATCTCCGCTGGAAGAAGAATCTCCCTCGGGTCCGGCCTTTCTATGGTAAGCAACCACCACGTTTTCTGTGTAACACCGTGTCACACAACCACTAACACATACACACAGCCGTCAAGTGCAACCCCGATCCTCAGATCATCAAGCTTCTGTCTGAGCTCGGCACCGGCTTCGATTGCGCCTCCAAGACCGAGATCGAGCAGGTTCTGTCTTCAGGCCTCAGCCCCGACCGCATCATCTACGCCCAACCCTGCAAGACCAACTCGTACGTCCGATACGTCAAGTCTGTGGGCGTCAAGCAGATGACCTTTGACAATGCCGATGAGCTCTACAAGATCGCCAAGCTCTACCCAGGAGCCGAGCTCTTCCTCCGCATCATGACCGACGACAGCGAGTCCCTCTGCCGCTTCAGCATGAAGTTTGGTGCTGCCATGGACACCACCGAGGCTCTTCTTGCTCTGGCCAAGGACCTTGGTCTCAACGTTGTTGGCGTCAGCTTCCACGTTGGCTCTGGTGCCTCTGATCCTCTTGCCTTCTTCAAGGCTGTTCGCGATGCCCACACTGTTTTCCAGCAGGCTCGCGACTTTGGTTTTGCCATGCGCACCCTTGATGTTGGTGGTGGTTTCTGCGGCGACACTTTCGAAGCTATGGCCACTGTCCTCCGTGGCGCTCTCGACGAATTCTTCCCGCCTCACAGCGGTGTCGAAATCATCGCCGAGCCCGGTCGTTACTATGTTGCCACTGCTTTCACCATCGCCTGCAACATCATCGCTCGCCGCACCGTTGAGGACCCCACTCTCGATGGCAAGGGATACATGCTGTACGTCAACGACGGTGTTTACGGAAACTTTTCCAACATCATGTTCGATCACCAGCAGCCCACCGCAAAGGTCCTCCGCGCTTCCGGCAAGACCCTTTTCGACACTGCTGTAGCTGAGCCTACTCCCGTAGGTGAAGGCTTCGAGTACTCCATCTGGGGTCCTACCTGTGACGGTATCGATCGCATCACTGACAGCACTCGCTTCGACCCCATTCTCGATGTTGGTGACTGGCTTTACTTTGAGGATATGGGCGCTTACACCAAGTGCTCTGCCACTCAGTTCAACGGTTTCTCCAACGCTCACGACGTTATCTACGTCTGCAGTGAGCCTGGTGCCAAGGCCCTTCTCGGCCTGTGATCTTTGTTAGATCATGCTAGACCAGTTGGCTAGCGGAAATGTTTCTTTCGTTTTCTCTTTGGAGAATCTTTTTGTTATACGATTTGAGATCCAGTAAAATGGATAACGACACAGAACTGTTCAGATGAGAACTAGAAAAGACAGAGAAGAAATAGATAGACTCACTAGATAACCTAATCTTAATAAAGTCTGTCTTGGAACTTGTTACTGGTAATCATCTTATACGTGTCTACTGAAACTTGTTGTTCAACAATGATTCATAAGACGAGTGCACCTTCATCATTCACGAGATCAATGCAACTTCTCAGGGTATTATTTATTCATTGCTCAGTTGCACGTATACATACATTCCTGAGAACACCAAAATCAACCATGTATCGTAACGCAGCCTGCTGTGCTAGCGCCTAACTCCTTGCTCCGTATCCGATCCCAGTAGCTAAGAGCCACATAGTGTGCAGCACCTCTACCCGTGTGTGGGTAGGACTAATCGTGGGACAAAACAATAGATGTCGTTGAAAACATCTCAATACCAAAATGTACAGATAGAATATCAGTTCTAAGAACCACGGAAAAGGAACTGCATGTCCTCGGGGGTGAGAGACTCCATAGCCTTATCGTCAGCGTTGACGGTAGAGTGAATCATGTTGGTCTTCTTCTCCTGAATCAGCACCATTCGGCTTTCGACCGAATCTTCGATGCAAAGACGGGTGATTGTGCAGGGTCGAGTCTGTCCAATACGATGGCATCGATCGGCAGATTGCCATTCTGCAGCTGGGTTCCACCATCTACAGCTGTTAGTAGAGACCATTGGAAGGGGCTGATAAACTTACGGGTCAACGATGAAGACTCGAGAGGCTTCAGTCAGGTTCAGTGCTACACCACCAGCCTTGAGCGAAACGAGAAAGCATTCAACATCCACATTGTTCATGAAATGCTCAATAGAAGCCTGTCGCTGAGCAGGAGTCATGCTACCGTCAAGCATCACTGTAGTGATACCAGCTCGACGGAGACGCCACTCAATAAGCTGCAACATGGTGGTGAACTGGGAAAAGATGATTGACTTGTGTGAGGCATTGTCAGAACGGAGCTTGTGCAGCTCGTGAACAAGAAGCTCGATCTTGGAAGATGAGGTCCAGTTCTCCATCTTGATTCTGTTGATGATAGAGTTCTTCTTGACAAGATTCTCGTCCTGTTCAATCTCTGGCTGTTCGAGATCGATCGACAGAGGAATGTGGCAACGAGGGCAGTCAGGCTCATCAGTCGAGCGGACGTAGCTACCGACACAAGCTCGGCAAAAGTCGTGCTTACACCTAGATCGCACGGTATCTTCAGCTGGCTCGTCGCAAATGCAGCATACGAGAATGTTCTGTCCACCTTCGGCATTCTTCTTCAAGAGCAGATCGGGATGGTCAGCAACTTGTCGCATCTGCATGATGAGACCGAAAATGTTGGCATAGTTGTTGAGGAGAACACCCTGTGCAACATATGTATCGAATTTGCGCTGACCGTTGGTCATGATACTGTTGGCAAAGTCGTTCTCGACCTCTCCGAAAAACTGATGGTCGACGTAGATTTCCTTGACAGGAAGCTCCATAGAGTTGGTATGATCCTTCTTCAGACGACGGAGCATGATACGATCGGTCATCAGTCGAAGGTTCTTGAAAGCTTCGGTTCCTGGTCCCCTGTTACCATACTTCTGAATGGGGTTCAGAAGCTCTTGGTTGAAGACGGAAACGTGCTGCATTCCTGCATGCTGACAACCAGAACAGCGGCTGTGTTCATCCATGGACCACTCGAGCATCGAGCAAGGGCACTGTTTGCAAAGGTAAGATGCAAAGGGGGTAATGTTCAAGAAGCGAATTAGGGAGAAAAACTCGCCGATTCGGTTCTGGAGAGGTGTACCAGTCAAGCACCATCGGTAGTTGGTCTTGAGAGCAAAGCATGCTTTGGCAGTCATGGTGGTTCGTGTCTTAATGCAGTGCGCTTCGTCCAAAATGATTCGATGGAAGTTGAGCGCGTGAATGACACTCTTCTCCTTGTAAATACCATCCTTTCGTTTGAACCCCTTCTCCTGCTTGCGGTAGATCGACTCAAGACTGTTGTACGACATCATGATTACATCGTACTTCTTGAGCTGGGCGACAGTGATCCCTTTGGTCTTTTGATTTGTACCATGGTAAACGAAAGTCTTCAGAGTGCCATCAGTATAGGACTTGATCTCCGACTGCCATTGCATCAAGGCAACGGGAGGCACAAGGACCAAGGATGGCTGCTTCGCAGGGTAATCCGACATTATCAGAGATACTGCCTGAATAGTCTTACCCAGACCCATTTCATCACCTAGCAGTCCACCTCTCCACTCTCCCTTCTCCATTTCCAGCATCCAGGCTAGACCTTCAAGCTGGAAGGGCTTGAGTTGGCGTGAGATATTTTGAGGCTGGGGGGCTTTTGTGGCCTTGATGACAGGCATGTTTCTCAGAGTATCCCACATTGTTTCAATTTCAGGATGGTTCTTGACCAAACGCTCGCGCTCCCTAATGTGGCGCTTGGTTCGACGGCCCGCAGTGAAACCTCGTCTCTGGGCGATAGGAGCAACAGACCTGTTGCCATCTCCATCAGTATCGCTAGTACCGGTGTCCAGGGAAGCCTCAATGAGGGAATCGTAGTTGTTGTCGTCAGATGACACGGCCGAACCCAAATCCCTCTCAAGAGCATCAAGTTCATCGCCTGAGGGGCCGTCGTCCAGCGCAGGTGCAGCGGTAGATTGCTGGGCTGCGGCAACGACAGGCTTTCTGCGGTGGGTTGCGATGGTACGCACTGGCTGTTTTCCCTTGGCCTTTCTGGATCTTAATGGGACGTCTTCGTCGCTGGAGTACTCGTCATCTTCCTCCTCACTGACTTCATCCTCTGAAGGAAACTCATCACCGTGTGAGCTCAGAGATGATTGTTCGTCCTGTGCGTCCTCGTATGCCATTCCAACAGCAACCTCAGCATCCATGTCAATGTCTTGTTCATCAGAGTCGGGGATGACTCTCTGCTTCTTTGATGGGTTTCCTCTTTTGGAGCTTGTTTCAGTTAAAGACCGTTGTCGCTTGACCGAGGTTTGGGGGGTAGGAGCATTTGACAAAGAAGGTCTACCGCTTCTGCGCAAGGGAAGAGTCGGCGAAGGAAGAGCTGGCTCATGGTCGTAACCTTTCTGAATACGGCGAGCTGCTTGAGCGTTCCGAGAAAATTCCAGAAGATCATCATCCTCATCCTCGGAATCTTCAATGACTCTTGATTTGCCTTTGCCCCTTGGCTTCATTGAGTACGCACTGTTGCGCAAACCTCGCTCACGGTCAATGGTATGCGAGGCAGAAGGAATGACAACCTCGACTTTTACATGATCACCGGCTGCTGGGGTCGCTACTTTGCTCGAGGCCGGAGTTGAATAATCACTCTCCGACTCGAGGTCCTTGGGGGTGGGCACTGATGATACAGACTCGCTCTCAGCAACAGGAGCCTTGCTTGGGCGTCCGCGGCGTCTGGCAGGGACAACATCGGGGGTTGGTGACTGCACAGAAATGGATGCATCGGCCTCAACAATGCTCTTCCTAGGACGACCTCTTGGTCGTGCAGTTGAAGCCGCCTGGACTTCTGCGTCTGGGGCGGGAGTTGTGGCAGTAGAAGTAGCTTGACTTCTCAAAGAACGGGTCACACGACCTGATGCAGTTGATGGCTCTCGAGAGGCTAGTAATTGTTAGAAGTGGAAAATCTACTTTCATTTGATAAGCTCACCATCTGCTGCCGACGAGGCAATGGGAGTCCCTCGAGTCGAAGGGCGACCGCGGGCCATGATGTCAGTCTATACAAGGGTATGCGATCGACTGTGATGCGACGAAGGATTTTTGGGGATGTGTAGCTGCACGATGATGGAGAAATGAGAGGGATGTCTTTTGCGATTTGATTTCGCAATAAAGAAAGATCTGACGATGGGAGCCTGATGACAAGTGAAGGGCGGCACTTGAACCCCTGCTTATCTGCACAGGTGTAAATGCAGTGACAATGAATGGTGACCGTGAATAGAGACAAACGAAGTCACTGCGGGCAACAACAAACAGACAATGAATGAAGCAGGCAACAACAATATTTGACTAAAAGAAGTCAAAAGAAAAGTCTCAAGACCAGATGATGAGAATAAAACTTAAGACGAAAGGTGAAAAAAAGTAAAGTACAATTGAGGCAAGTCGCCACCAAGCTCCTTTTTCGGGGGCGTTCCTGCCTACTTCAGCCGTTCAAAGGGAACCCCAATTCACGGTTCACAGTGTCAGGGAAAGAACACCCCGCTACGCGCAGGCACGTGTCAGGGGCAAGGGGGTCTAAATTGTCGATCTGATTGGGGTGCATCGTGCCTGGATCCTCGATTTACCACCTAAAATGCCTGTTTGGAAGCCGATTGCATCACGTGACACGGTGTCAATCTCGTGCGAGGGGGGCGGCAGCGGGAACGCCACTGCACCTGCCCGACTCGCATGAATTCTGTGTTTTGCGCCGACTCCTTTTAAAGCTTGATTTTTTCTTCCCCGTTAAGTTTTAGGGGTTCATCGTGGTCGCAAAATCTGGGGGAACATTTTCCTGCACAAGTCTTTCGTTTTGAGGTGCATACCACGATCTTTTAACAACCATGTATGTTTCTTCCGTCAACGTCATGACTCTGAGTGGCGATAAGCTTATCATATTTACAGGGCGAGATCAACAAGGAGCAACAATCAGGCTCAAGACCAAAATGGGCAGAATGGAAACCAAAATCAGCCCGCCAGACGTGCTGTTTATGGACCGTAAGTTTGGATATGCGACTGATATACATATAAAAGCTAACATTTACTAGCCAATCCGCTTTGACTGATTTCCTGGCCGTGAGTGTTCTTGTAGCTCAACTAAGACCATACTGACCAAGTTTAGTCGCACAACATCTCTGCCGCCCAAATTCGTTCGACCGCAGATGCTCGCCGAAGACAAGCTGCGCAAGATTCTGCGCAAGATGTCAACGGTAATGGGGAATCTTCTGCCGCTGGCGCCGGACTCGCTGGCTCTCCAGACGATAGTGACGAAGCCTCGACAAAGCGCAAGCGGGAGCAGGAAAAGCAGCAACTCGCAAAGATCAAGAAGACCAAAGCTTTCAAGAAGCGCAAGAAGAACAACGACGACCAATCCGATGACGATCTTGCCCGAGAGATCATGAACATGGACGGCTACGCTGGCCCTATGCCCGGTCAGATGGAGAACTGCGAAATCTGCGAGAAACGATTCACCGTCACACCTTACTCGGTAGCTGGTCCAAATGGTGGACTTCTTTGTGCCCCATGTGGAAGGGAGGTTGCGAAGGAACGACAAGGCGCAGTGAAGAAGAAACCCAAGAAGCAGGCTCCTGCTGCGGGTGGTGTTGGCAGACGCCGTGCGATTCAAAGTCGAATTCTTGATGGTGATGTCGGCACCAAGAGTTTGGCTACTCTCTGTGTTCAGACCCTTGCCAAGAATGTCGATCTGGCTGACAGTCTTGGAGATCTTCCCGATCATCTCATTGATAAGATCGCCCGAATGTTTTCCAAGCGCCGACTGCTAAAGACCGAAACTCTGCCTCTCTTCGTTCAACCCACGACCGAGAGTGTGCACATCTACGATGGCTCAAAGCTCACGGAGAATGACTACATGTCGATCTTCCAAATCGCCCCAAAACTCCAGCACCTCAAGATTCGATGCGGTATCCAGTTCAAGGACGAAGTGATGGACTATTTGTTGACTCGTGACACTGCTCTGGAAACTTTCTACCTCCACGGAGCGAACCTTTTGAGTGAAGACAAGTGGCATGAGTTCATGAAAGCCAAGGGCCAATGGCTCAAGGGAATTCAAGTATACTACACCGACAACCACTTTGGGGACGATACTATTACCGCGATGAAAGACCACTGTCCCAACTTGAAGCGACTCAAGATTGAGAACAACCAAAAGGTCACCAACGATGGTGTCAAAGCGATTGCAGACTTGACATCTTTGGAACATCTCGGACTTCAGCTGCAGAACAAGACTCGATCTGACGCTTACTGCAAGGTCATTCGGAGCATCGGCGCCAATCTTCAGACTCTGTCTCTCAAGATTGTGCCTAGCATCGATGATGCAGTATTGCGAGCTATTCACGACAACTGTCGATCTCTCACCAAATTTCGCATCACTGATAGTGAGACCATGACTGATTTTGGGTTCGCTGAGTTGTTCAACAACTGGGCCAATCCCCCACTATCCTATATCGACCTTCAAAAGTGTCGACAGGTCGATGCGAGAATGCCCCGAGAAAACCCCGATAACATTGGTCTCTGCAGCGATGGATTCAGAGCGTTGATGGCTCATTCTGGTCATAAACTTCAGTATCTCAACATCCACGCATGCCGTCACATCTCACGTGAGGCTTTTGAAGAGGTCTTCGATGAAAATGCTCGATACCCTGCGTTGAAAGAACTGGAGATCAGTTTCTGTGAAGAGGTGACCGATTTCATTCTGGGCTCCATCTTCCGCGCTTGTCCCAACATTCGCACGGTCAATGTGTTTGGATGCATGAAGGTGAAGAGTGTCCGCGTGCCCCGTGGTGTGATTCTTGTGGGCGTCCCCAACGCGCAGGGTATGGTCGTTGAGGGATCTGATGATTAATTCCGTGCACCAAAAGCGAGTTCATTTGGAGTTTGGAGTTTGTGACACACAACCGAGTATTTCTGTTAGGGATATCCAATGCATGGCGTATGGTCACGATGCACTCAGCTAGTCAATGAATTATTGTACTTTGAACTTGTTTATTTGTATTTGTGAAATTAATCATGGTATATCATTACTGCGTAAATGTCGTACTATGACGTGCGTGCGGCGTTGTTCTTGACATACTCCTTATCCATCTCGACATAGTTGTTGAGCTTCTTCTCAAGCTCAGCATCGGTCATAGGAGCAGCCCTCTCAGAGATGTCCTCACGCTTGGCGCTTCTGTATCTTCGGCTTCTCCAAGAGATACCACCACCAGAGCAAGCATCAGTCTCCTGCAAGTAGTGCAGGTGAGCATCGATATCCAATCCAAGGGTTCCACCGTTGCACTTGAGGTTAGCACTACCCTCGCAGACCTTGATGTCATTGATGGTGTAGTCAACCTTGTTGCCTCCCGCACCAGACAGCCAGTACTCGGGGGATGTGTGGCGGTATCCAAAGACCAGAGGAGGAAGTCTGGGAACAGGGTCCTTGGCATTGGTAACGCGGAACTCTCCACCAGCTTGGTTCGAGATGAAACCAGCGAGCTGGGAGTTTCCAACTCGGGGGGAGCCGTAGGTGTAGATGTCAACGGGTGTTCCACCAACTCGAAGGTTTGCAGCGCCTAGTGTAGCGACGGCACCACCTAGTGAGTGACCTGTGGCAATGACTTTGAACGAAGGGTTCGCCTTGCGGGCCTTTGCAACAGCAGCGGTTGCTGCGGCAGAAATCTCTTTCCATGCATTCTGGAAACCGCTGTGTACACCACAACCTGAGGTCAAGCTGCAGTCCTCCTGGCCGAAGTCGAGGTTGGTGAGCCAGTTTCGAATGTTTATGCTTCCTCGAACGGATAGGACGATTTCCTTTCGTGAAGAGTCGGTCGAAACGTAGCCGCCAATACCAGTCTTAGAACCACTAGATGTGTAAGTTGAAGTCATCAGATTCTGCTGTGGTACTTACGTGAAGGATGCCACGATAGTAGCACCGTTGGACTGGACTGTTGGACAGCCATTGTTTCCACAGGTGATCTTTGCACCAGCCGCGGCGTTGGAGTTGCAGTATGAGGCAGCACCGTGCTGGATGTAGAACTTGAAGTTGCCAAAGTCACCGTTGGAGACAGCAACAGCTAGATATGTCAGTATAGGTAACTGTGTAGGGATGGAGAATGTTTACCTCTTTCATCGAGAGCCTTGGCGTAGTCCTCAACGCTCAGAGGACTGGCCACAGCAAAGGTGGCAACTGAGAGGAGTGACAGGACACGCATCTTGACAGGCAAGGGTAAGGATCAAGGGTATAAGTGATAGACAAGCTGTAACAAGGTGCAACTCCCTCAGAAAGAATGCTGAATACTGAAACTGGCCCTGATATCCCGACTTATAAGATCCCATATCGAGGGATGTGACAGCTTATATACTCTTTTGTAGCTTCACTTTTCCATCACAATACCCGCCCATAGCTTCTCACCCCATCTTGGCAAAGATGCTCACCCAGTATCAGTATAGTCGGTCTAATAACCGCCATGACCCAAAAACGAAATGAACCGCTCCGGCAGTAACAATGCTGTCCCTTGCCTTGTCCCTTGCCTTGTCCCTTGTCTTGTCCCTTGTGTGTGTTGAGGCCAGTCACCCCGCATTCTCGGCTTCCCTGATCCTGGTCAGAATAGTCACTTTTTTTCTGTTCTATAGATCTGACTTCTCTATTTTTCCTTGGTCCGTTTCCCTTGGGCCCGGAGTGAGCTTCCAATACAGGTAACGACGATCTCGGACCACGTGAGGGTCGTGATGGTTGCAGGGGTCACTCTTTAGCTTCTGTTACATCCTGGGAGGAGCATTTGCCAGGGCTTTCAAAATGTTGGGACGGTAGGGCTCTATCTCGAGTTGGGTGAATTTGAATAGGAGAAAAAATTTGACAAGTCTGGTGATTTGGTCGCGTCAATCGTAAGAGAGTGGTTGGTCCATAGTCTGAGACTTCAAGTCTAGTGTCACTGTGATGGAACGACCAATTATAGAAGATACTATAGAATATAGACCAAGAGATTTACCGCCGGAGCTATCAATATATCCAACAGCTTTGACCAACCATCTTTCACAAACACGACATCTATCACTTGCATCCGATCGACAAATGCAATGCCCAGAATGCGAACAACCTTGTCACAGCCTTGACCGCTATGCAACAATGTAATTCATTATTAATTTATCGCATCGAGAACCTTTTGTAGATAGTCAGGGATTGTAAGAGAAGGGACTTTTTGTTAGGTGGGGTGCCTTTTGAAGAAAACAGGTTTTTGTCAACTCTTTTGGGAATTATCTGGAGTTGAACAAGTGCCGATATCTGGGGAATACCGAATAGAGAATTAACCTAACCCATCAACATGCATTGGAGGACATGGAATATCGCTTTTACCCGTTCGTTTACTATAGTCACAACGATTTAATATAGCGACAATAATAACAACGCATGGCTTAATAGATTATCACAATATTCACACAAAAGCAATCAAGTTTCAGCTGTCAGACATCCAATTTCTTGACACCTACCGTTTTTATCGTTCTGCACACCATCTTGTCTTTTTGATGCATGGCGGGCCGATGTAAGCTGCATTTTATTGCACACCATTGTCGTCACCTTTGCTTGTGAGAGAAATGAGAGATAACATAACAAGTTTATGCACGCTCAGACAGGTCAAAAGAAATGACAACTGAAAAGAAATTCATGTTACTGATAATAATTAGTACACTCTTGGACTATCCTCATAGAAGCAGGTCTATCAATTCTATCAGCTTCTGGATTAGTATTGCTTTTACACAACTCACTTGACACTTTGCAGTTTCAGGTGTAATTGTCTGCTAAATATATACTTGGCATCAATAATCGATTCAAAAACAGTTACACTAGTCTTAGATACTACCCAACTACAACGCGCTCCAATACACATCAGGCATTTCATCTTCACTTCTTCTCGATAATCGCTCACTAGTTCGCTCCCGCTTACTGCGTACCTGATGATCGGCGCACCCAAGACCTGCAGGTGGTCACACCAGCAATTAACCAGCCGAGGAACACACAGTCCTTGATGTTCACTTCCTGCCCTGACTAGAAGCCTGTGATTGTCACTTTGCGGGGTTTTAGTCGTCGTGATGGTGTTGAACTAGTTCCGGTGGACCAAGAACCCCAACTAGCACTGCATTCGATCTATCGGAACTACAGTTACCCTCTCCTCTTTCTCATTCGAGAATACGCTCCGAAGTCAGCTGCTTCGAATTGGCTTTTAACCTCCTTCCAAACTCGACGTCGACCACCTATCTGACACTCAACTGTCAGCTTCAATGACGTCTGCTCGTAATCTTTTGCATGATGAATCCCTGTTTAAACTTCAGCTTCGATGCAAGTTCAGTTGTCGAATGCAATTCCGCTGAGAAATAGTGCAAGATCTTTTGTTTTCGTAGTCTTTGTACAGAATTTCGTATCACGAGGGTGGCTTAGAGACATCAGGACCCCAGAAACCACCTCTCTCTATCCCTTTCTCGTATCGTACACATGCCACCGCGGCTTCATTGACGTGTCATCCAACCCCTCCAATGTTCTCGGCATCTACTGGGCAATGTGTCTTCGGCCCTTAATCTTCCTCCTGAGGAGAATCTTCCTTCCTGTCTTGCTTCGCTTTCGGACGAGGAAACCATGTCTGCGCTTCTGAACAAGTCTAGTGTGTCCGTTCATGGTGTTTCGAGGTCCGCAGCGAATTTGCATATCTCCCATCGCGGGGTGTGCTGAGATGGCGCTTGAAGGAACGATATCGGCCGAGGCAGCTGTCGAGGGGGTGAAGCTTGATGGGAGAACGCTTCTTCGGATGGCGCCGTTCATGGGAGTTAGGGAAGGTCGGAGAGGAACGAGAGTTGTGAATGTCCTAATGAGGTCAGAGATAGTTTGATAGAGGTATTTCGAGGGTCGTACCTGGGTGATTGAGAGAGGGACTTGGTCAGGACTGGGCGCGCGAGGCGCGTGATTGATGAGAAAATTGTGTTCATTGTGACTTGTAGCACGCAGCGTTGGAGAGACTGCGGCTGATGGGTTGATGTTGTCGGCGGTAGAGTTGATGATGTTGAATGTCAAAATTTTGGGCGAATCTCGGAATTGACGCCGCCATCATGGTGGGGCAGCTACCCTGTACTATGATGAGATGTCGAGATACAAACTCATGCGTACTAAACAATAACAGGTTTAGAACCAGGACGCTTCATGTGCATTTCGTTGATCTCCTGAATAATTTCGTCCGTCTTCGAACGCCATTCCAGCGAAAACTGAGTGTACTACGCCTGAACAGTTGACTTTGGGATATGCTCAAGCTCAGACTTGGTCAAGTATCGGCGCAAATATTCAAGAGCATCGCTCAAGTCGTAATCTTGGGCGCTATGCAGTCCACCCACGGACAGGCGATCGACTTTGCCACAGAAGGCGTATTCCCAAGGTGCAGCGAGTACGGTCAAGCCAGGCTCTTCAAAGATGACCTCCCTCTGGTTTAATGCCTGTGCAGTGAGTGAGTGTTGTTTGTCCTTGGGAATGAAGAATGCTGTGCGGTTGTTTAGCCAGTCTCTCGTCAACGTCTTGTCAATCTTGGATGCAGCCCGAACACCAGCTTTCAATCGCTCGAAGTCTTCTGCTGTCAAGTTGTTGTTGAAAAAATCGACATCGTGAGTAGTCTCACGGGACCTGAGGTAGATAGTATTGACAGCACCGCCGACAGCAATGATGGTTACGTGTCCTTTTTTCTTGTTGATTGCGGCTGCAACATTTGAGAGAGCAGCAAGTAGAGTCTCACGTCGAAAGGTTGAGGTAGAACCATCATGACCAGGGTTCCTCTCCGGGGCAAGTTGAAGCAAGGTGTTGACGCTTCTTTTCTGCTTCCAGTCAGATGCGGCTTGGCCCATGATGTTATAGCTGAACAGGTATTATGAGTTTGAAGCTTTAGAGACAGTAAAGAGGTAGGTGATAAAGAGGAGTGGGCAAGTGGTTGAAAGAAGTAAGAATATAGAGTAGGATTTTTAGAGACAAAGGATCAGGCAGCAATTACAGTGAAAATCAGTAATAAACAGTGACAGATAGCAGTAAATCGTATCGCTGTTGCCTATGAAAAAAAGCTAATCAAAATTAAATAAAATGTTCTTCTCCTACTCAACTCTACTCCAACACCTCAACAACACAGGATTCAAAATTACAAGCATTACACAAATACGGTTCGTAACCATCGGGCTTTTCCTTAATAATTTATACTGACATCTATCAGGTTACGCTCAGCATCCATGCCATTCCTTTCAGCTTTGCGCGTTGCCTGCGCGAATCTGGGCTGTTTTGGTGCGCCGACCAACATACACGACGATGCACCGAATGCCACTTGGTTACTTGAGCATCGATGCCAGCGCTATGGGAAACAAGCTTCCACCAAGGGCAAAACCCCTACTGCATCTCTCTATCGAATGTACGAGTATTTGGTCGTTGGGTATACTTTCGGCCTTCGCTCTGAGATTGAATACTTCTTCAATCAGCCTTGGTCTGTAAAGTCAATACCAGACCCTGAAGACCCAGATCCAGCCCGCTACGCGATCCTCGCCGTCCTTACTCACTATCTCGTTAAGGCCTTCAATCGACTTATCGAAAGAGGATTACCACGAGGATGCCCTGCAATCATCGATCCAGACACAGAGGCAAGGCTCCGGTCTCAGAAGGTAGTCCTTGAAGAACAGCCATCTTGGGTAAAATCTGTGCATCGTCTTAACGAGCCATTTAAAATCCCACTTGCATCTGGAGAAACACCAGCGAACACTACCCTAAGTGTCGAATTCTTAGCAATGAATATTTTTGTTGCTGAACCTCACGTTGCGTTCGTTTGAAGGGGGCAGGATGGTGGAATGACCGGGCGTGTTGGTTGTTGGTTGAGCTGATCCTCCTCCGGCCAGGTGATGACCTCAACCTGTGTTCTGGGATCAAATCATTTTTATCATCGACCCGGATATCATATTCCTACAGCATCTTATCGCCAGAAATACTCCAGAAACAAGCGAAGTCAGATAACTTGATCCTTCGGATTACCACTTTTGATTTAATTGTTGGTTGTTCAGCTTTGAGTCCTGCGCTCAACCCCTGCAGAAAGCTGAAGGAATTGCAACAACCAACAGCATATATGTACAACACTGCCCAATAACATCACAACCCAGTGTTTCAAAACTTCCAGTTGGGTCTACGTGGACTCGACCCGAACCTTATATGGTCTGTGAACTATTTTGGTTTCTGCACTCAGCAACTGGTGTTCTCAGAGATATCTGCACTGCCCCCGGTGTTGGCCAGAAATTCAGCCGTGTTTCTCATGAGCCAAGAGATGCTGTACCGGAAAAGGATTCGCGAAGTCCTTCAACTGGCGATATCTTCGCTTTGACACGATAAACCCTTGACTGCAAGTGGAGTTGAACAATACCTGGCGCCTAGTTGCATGGAAATTGATGTGATGGCATTGCAGACCTGCATACTTCCTTCATCAATTGAAAGATGGCATGGCGCAGTAGTTACGATACCAAGACCGAGCGGTTTCGGGAGGCATATAATCGCTGAAGTCCAAATTACGTAGAGAGCAATAAACCGTTTCTCTCTCCAATTGTCCAGATATCCTTATTTCGCTTTTCCTTTCTCACTTTTGCCATAGCATTTCATTAACTTATCCCATCATGGTTGGCCCAGTTGATGTTCTTACAATGCACTCTCAAACTCCCCCTCGAACTCCTTTCAAATCTACTGATGGACTTAGCCCTAACAAGCAGAGTTCAGTCCAGATACGGTCAGAGTCTCCTACTGACTCGGGTGTCGGGGACGTATTTGATGATGCTACCTCAACACCAAACCGCTCACCTCCCAGTATCGTTGAACCGGACGATTCCAAGAGCTCAATTCAGGCCGAGAAGGATACCATGCCAGAGGATCCATTTGATAGTCAGCACAATCGAATACTCTTCGATGCCATCGATGCGCTGCAGTCTTTTGGGGCTGGAGAGTTGAGCATTCCTCAGGTATATACCATCAAATGTGCGAAAAGGTGATATACTAACAAATGATAGCTCATCATTGTTGGAGGCCAATCTTCTGGAAAGTCGTCTCTTCTACAGAGCCTGACTGGTATCCCATTCCCCGTTGACAGCGGATGTTGCACTCGATTTCCTACTCGTATTGTATCTCGACGTACAGAACCAGACAGTGACGATTCCTTTCGCATCACAATTGATCCTGCTGAAGTCGACGTCCCCGGCCTCGACCCTGCTTCTGACAACATCAAGAACTATGAATGTAGTGGCAAGATCCTTACGAAAGAGAAGTTTGCCAAGGTTATTGAAGAGGTAAGCCTTTTGTTAGCTTCAATTATCACTGAGCTAATTCTAGCAGATTTCGTCCGAATTCATGGGCCTCCGAACGGGCATGGGGCATGACAGAAAGAACTTTGTAGCAGAGGTTCTCAAGGTCGAGTTGTCTGGCCCGCAACGCTCCTACTTTAGCATTCTAGATCTTCCCGGCACATTTCAGAACGCATCTACCGTCAACGAGACAGACCAAGCCAAGGTTGAAGGCATGGTCAGGGAATACATGAACAACGAAGACAACATTGTAATGTGAGTCACGTCATTTATTCCTCTAAAAATACTCATTCTAACCTTCCTCAGTTGTGTTGTTGATGCCCCTACGGACTTCGATCGACAGGAGATCTTGAGACTAGCAAAGAAGCCTATCAAACAGGACCGCTTCGTTGGTGTTTTCACGAAATGTGACATGGTTCAACATGAACCCGAAGCAGCAAAGAGAGTAAGTTCAGTGCACTCTTAGTCGTATACACCTTTCTAACGTCAATCAGATTGTATCAATTGCAACCGGCAACTCTACTCACAGTCTCGGAAGCCTTCGTGATGGCTGGTTCCTTGTTAGAAACCGAGCAGACAAGGATCCAGACTCTTTCGATCTTAGCACCGCAGAAAAGAAGCTATTTGGTAGAACTCCCTGGAACTCTGTTTCTCAAAGGCGCCTGGGGTCATCAGCGGCCAAATCATATCTCGGAACTCTCTTGAGTTCAAAGATCCGAGAATGCTTCCCAACACTTCGCACCACAATCCAGCACAACCTCGAAGAAAGGCTGCAAGAAAAGACCATGCTTGGGGAGCCTCGCCTTAGCCATGCCGCAAGACAGCAGTATGTTGTTGGCACTGTTCGGAAATATGAGGAGAAGGCACAAATTGCACTCGACCGTCCTGGATTTCTTCATCCTAGTATGGAAATCTGCAGAGAAGTCAGCCGTTTAAATGCTGAGTTTGACAAGTTCATGCGAACTCATGGCGGGACTTGGCACTTTGAAGATATTGATGTTGACCCTCTTGGTCTGATTGAAGAGCGCATGGCACTTCAAGCACAAGCCAGCGCTGAAGGTCGAACCGTTCCTCCTTATGCTCGGAAGGCCCCCAAGGCAGCAGTCGATGCCTCCTTGAACAAAGCATTCCCTGGTCTATCTGAGGTTCGAGACACGGACGATCTCATGAGAACAATCAATGAAAGATTATCGACATACCAAGTGTCTCAACTTGATGGGGTCATCAACCCTGATATTTATCCGGATATGTACCAAGAACAAGTCAAGAAGTGGACTGCTATTGCAGAGTGTCATCTCCGGCGCGTTGCTGCAACAGTCAGCAGTTGCACGGGCTCTATACTCGATGCTGTCTGCCCGCTCGAGGGAGATACGGGGCTTATGTCAAGAGAACTTAGAGCTCTACTGGCATCGTCATTCCGTCGATGTGAGGCTCTAGCATACGATCGTTGCAAATCCCAGTGTGAGATGGAAACGAGATGCACGAGGTTACAGTCTACTGGATCTCGATTTGGCGATGAAATCCTTAACTGGAGACGATTCAGATTCTTCGAAGCATTCAGCAACTCTTACACAGGCCCGGACAGCAACCTTGCTCTTTGCTTCAACTCCATTCACCCAAGTCTCCAGAAGAACATGGTTATCGATGTCCATGATGTACTCAAGGTCTATTATAAGGTATGGTAAATGCTTCTCTTCGACGAACAATACTAACTTGGCAAGATTTCACTGGATGCCTTCATTCGAAACGTCAACATGCATGTCATACAGTCATTCGTCACTGCTGAAGATGGTCCAGTTTGGGGTCTGAATACGAACCGAATTCTGGGTCTTTCGGAGGAAGAGATGAGGGTTGTTGGTGGAGAGAATGAGAATACTGCTAGGAGACGAAAGGAGCTTGAACATGATATTGAGAAGCTGCGTGGTGCTCTGGCTATTGTTGATAGGGCGACGCGACAGACAGCGAATTTGGAGAGGGATTGATGTAGGATATCGGCTGGTTGGAGTTAATAACATTTGTGTATAGGCAATGGTTCAGAATCTATTCCTGTGGTATATCGCTATAATGCCTCACTTGCTGTCCAGTTCATACTTCACTTCCGTAAACTCCTCTTCAGCCCCCTTCCACCAATCTCTCTTCAAAACCTCCTCCCACTCAATAGTCATCATAATCTCACCAAAGTAATTCACCTCTCCCTTCTGCACAAAACCCAACTTCTCAAACAAAGCTCGACTGCCCTTATTCCCCTCCTTGATCTTCACCATCAACCCCTTCAGTTCTTTCGCTCCATACTCGGCAAGTATTCCATCGATGTGCTTTCGGATATACACAAGTAGTGCGCAAACTGCTGCTCGACCAAGACCCTGTCCGCGATGCGATGGTGAGGCGATCATGACGTCTACTTCGCCAGTAACCCAGCCCGCATCTGCTGATTCATCTTCATCATCGCTTTCGTAGGGATATAGGAAGAAGTTGATGTCTCCGCGCATAAGGGCATCTGCGTCTGCTGTACCAGCTTTAATCGGTGCTTCTTGAGTGGGTGCGCAGACGATAAAGGTGAGTTTATCAGATGATGTGCGCCATGATTGTTGGTTCTCATATTCTTCATCCAAAGTCATCGGCTCTGAAGCTGTAGCTTCTTGAATGTCCTACGATGTGTGAGTTGAGTTGAGATGCAGATGGTGTGAGAGCTTACTGGATCTTGCATCCATGCGTGGTATTGTTGCACATGGTGTGCTTCGTATGGGACGAGCAAGGCCTTGCTTGTCGAAATAGCTACTGTTCATCAATAATCTGACCAGATTTATAGTGGGATTGATATTGACCTGTATTCTGGTTGATCTTCATTTTGAGGTTGATTGGTGTGAGTTGTGAGTTCAACGTTCTCACACCATTGGTGAAAAATGACTTAGATGGGGCACAAAAAGGTTTAACAACCACATACAGCAAATAGGAATAAATCTGATTTACACTATTATACATATTTTACAGCTCTCATCACTCATTTCTTTTCTTCGGAATCCTCTTGTTTACCATCTTTGGCCTCTTGAGCCAAGGCGCTCGCCACTTTCCCTAACCGATTCTTGGTCTTGCTCTTTGGTGCTTTGATTGGAGTGGTAGGTTCTTCAACGGCTGCAACAGGAGGGAAAAGAGTCGCAAAAGCATCGGGTTTGGCGCCCTTTGTTGGTAGAGCTGGTGTGCCATATTCGAGATCAGCGTCCTTGCGGGCGAATTCGATGGTGCGTCGCTCTGCCTTGACGCCTAGACCGTCTAGCAGCTTCTGAGCCTTGGTAGGCATAATTGGCTGGAGAAGAATGCCGGCAATTCGTACAGCTTCAGCGCATCGGAAGATGACCCAGTCAATACGAGTTCGAGCATTAGGGTCTGTGTCTTTGACCATCTTCCAAGGCTCGGTGTCAGAAAGGAGGCGGTTCGCCTAAGAAAGTTAGCAGCTTGTACGTTCAACAAGATGGGCATGAGTTACCTCTCTAAGAAGCTCAAAGATACCCCGTAGCGCGTTACTCAAGTTAATCTCGTCCATATCACGTCGGATAGTCTCTGGTGCGTTTTCCAACGTTGATTCAAGACTCATAAAATCGGGTTCAGTCCCTTGAAGCACAGTGCTCTCAAGGTTTTCGAATTTGCCATCCCGAGCAGCTTCAACAGAGCCCTTGGTCGACCATGCAAAGTTCTTATTGCGAGAAATGCGGTTGAACAAGTTTCCAATATTAGCCTGAAGCTCTTTTTCGTAGATGGCCATGATAGACTCGTTTGAATAGCTCATGTCACCCTTTAGACTGCCGTTTCGCATGAGAAAGTATCGTAAAGGGTCAAGATCCCACTTCTGCACGGCGGAGAAGGGGTTAACGACGTTTCCGAGCGACTTGGACATCTTGCGATTGGACATGGTCCAATGGTTGTGGCAGAGAATCTTCTTTGGTAGAGGGATACCAGCAGCCATGAGAAGAGCAGGCCAGTATACTGCGTGGAATCGAATAATGTCCTTGCCGACGACGTGGACATCTGCTGGCCAAGGACCCATGTCAGCATCGTCAACCTGCCACTTGGAGCCATATCCGGCTTTGGTGAGGTAATTGACGAGAGCATCTACCCAAACGTAGATGGTGCTGGTTGGATCTTCAGGATCTCTGATTCCCCAGTTCAATCTTGCTGTTGGGCGAGTAACTGAAAGATCCTCAAGTTTGTTCTCAACCCAGTGTCGTACTTCGTTCATGCGATGAGCTGGTTGGATCCAATCGGGGTTTTCGTCGTAGAACTTGAGTAGCTTGTCTTTGTACTTGGACAAAGGAAAGAACCACGTCTGCTCAGAAATCCACTCGACTTCGTTTCCTGTCTCAGTGCTAGCCATGATCTTACGACCAGTTTGCGGCACAACACTAGGTTCAACCAGATCCTCTGGGTAGAAGCATTCATCACTAACACAGTACCAGCCCTCATGCTTTCCCTTGTACAAGCCCAAACCTTCAGGAGCACGAGCCTTGAGAAGAAGCCAGAATTGCTGAACAACATCTTTATGGTCTTGATCAGTAGTTCGGATAAAGAAGTCGTGATCAATATTGGCAGCTTCAGCAAGACTCCTGAATTTCTCCGAGTTATTGTCGCACAACTCTTTGGGTAAAATACCCTCCCTTGAAGCTGCTTGTTGGATTTTCATGCCATGCTCGTCTGTTCCTGTACATAGGTAGGCTTCCTTGCCATTAATCACTTGCCATCGTTTAAGAACATCGGTCAAGACCATAGTATAAAGATGGCCAATATGGGGAGCTACGATCAATTAGCAAAGTATAGACTAAGATATAATAAAACTGACCAGCATTGACATAAAAAATAGGCGTAGTCACATAATATGGCTTCTCGTCAGAGCTCTTTGAGCTACTCCATCGTACAGTCGATGTTTGCAAGACTCGACATCCTGGTCGAATCAAACAAGACTGACGAGATAATCTCGACTGTACTTGTCGCAAGCCTTGTATTGATTGAAGATTGAAAGCTCTCATGACAATTTTAAGCTTCTAAGAGCTGTCGTTTGACAAGCGGAGATGGCGTTACCTGCATTTGACTTCGAGATGCCCCGGAAAAATGCACCGTGCGCATTGGTTTCTCCGATAACTGTCCATTTTTCATCATCGCAGGCAGGCATCGAAACTTTGTTGACAGTGAATCACATTGCGCCAACCACAATAATCTCGATACTCTTCACATCCTCCGGCTTTCATCCATTTCGATTATTTCTCCATTTACAAACACACATTCCAGTACCACTATGCCGGCCCCAAACAACACAAACGAGGTGGGAGCCTCGAGTAAAGGTTCGTCCTACCATCGCGAAAACTTGCTTGCAGACCTAACAAATACAGCGGCTGAGAACTTCACCACCCACTACTATGAAGCCGTCAACAGACACCAAGATCTCCTTCCCTTTTACATCAACTCATCGTCACGATATCCTGTCTCTGCTGACATCTCCATCAATGGCGCCGTCCTGCCTACACCCGCCGATTACTCGAAGCTCCTCGAAGTTCAAGGCAAGGACGTAAAGTACGATATCGAATCCCTCGACGCTCATGTCCTCAACCCGACGTTCACAATGGGCGCGCCCGAGAACATCTACGATAACGCAAAGAGAGAAAGAAACGGCGAGAAAATGAGCATTCTCGTCACCGTCATGGGAAGAGTGAAGTACGGAAAGGGCGAAGAGGCGCCGCAGAAGATGTTCAACGAAACATTCGTCCTCGTGCCCAACTGGGAGGCTATGACAAAGCTTCCTCCCAGAGGCATCAAGAAATGGTTGATCATGTCCCAAAACTTTCGCGCCCTGTAGGGATGGGCGACAAACGAGGAGATACCGACAACCACAACAGCAAAGGCTTTTGAGATGACCTTTGGAAGGGCTAGAAGTGCTCTTAGTGAGAATACCAACAAGGCCAACTCTGCTAAGCAGCCCCGAGTCAAGAAGGCATAGGATGCAGTTAATAATTCCCCAGAGGCAAACAGAGAGCGCCGGCCTAGACAGCGTCGACAAAGACGAAAGGCTTCCCCGGAGCATCAAAACACATTCAGAGTGGAGGATTTTATGGCGCATGCAGATGGCAATATGACTCTCGGATGATTACAGCTTTCATTCAGCTTTAGACTACTAGACAGGCAATGATTTAATGACACCCCATTTGTTTGCCTCGGAACGTGCTTCTACGTGCTTGTATTGTTCTTTGCTATGGCTTCGAGAACAATAGCTTCATTTTGGCGGGGTAACATCCCCTGCAACCATCTCCATAGAGCAAAAATGTACCAAGTGACAAACCCCACCATCCATCACCACGAGCTCTCTCCAACTCTTGACAATGCCACCCAAGACAAAAGTCGTCCCCAAGGTCGAGCCCCCAGGTAAGTAACTCCCGACTATATCTACCTCTTTCCCTCTACTGACGTTGTCTGCAGCTGCTCCAGAATCTCCCCCAGACACCATCGCCCAGCGCTCAGAACAGCGCTTCTTCCAAACAAACCCCGTCGAGAAACGCCGTCAGCAAGTCGGTCTATCGTCTCTGACGCCCGCTGAAAAGAAGACTTACGCACACGTTCATCTTATTCACCCCGCCGTTAACCGTCGCGTACCCTTCTCCAACAAGACAGAGCGCGAGTTCTGGAAGTTTGTCACAAAAGAGGGTCTTCCCATCCGCAGACTCCCCCGCGACCACGCCTGGGGAACAGACCGAACCGGACGAGATATCGGATCATACTCGCCCGCTGAATTCGAGCAACGCACCCTCAAGCACAGCAAGCTCACCTCGCTGCAGATCCAGCACCGCCAGTTCCTCAGAAAACGAGAGCTAAAGCACGAGATAACCGACGAGGACATCACCGCTGAAAAGACGAGGAGGAAAGCCATGGCTGCGCTCAAGAGGGAATTGTACGGCGAGATCACGGGTACTCTGTCTCAGGACCCTGAGTGGGACGATGTGATCCCCATTCCACAGAACGAGCCCGAAGGCGCCCTCGCGCAGATTGCCTACCCGGACGATTACGCCGAGGGTACGTCCTCCGCAGCCCAAATCTAAAGGAGTGACTGACTGAAAAGCATCTTAGCCGTCTCCTACCTCCGCGCCGTCATGGCCGCGGACGAGTGCTCACCTCGAAGTCTTCGTCTGACCGCGCACGTCATTTCCATGAATCCAGCGCATTATACCGTCTGGTTGTTTCGTTTCAAGATTATTTCCACTCTCAAGCTCAGCATCCCTGACGAAATCAAGTGGTTGAACGAGGTTGCTTTGGCTAACCTGAAGAACTACCAAATCTGGAACCATCGACAGCTTCTCATGGACTACTATTATCCCCTTATTGAGGAGGATGATCAGACGATTCGAAAGCTTGCTCGTTCCGAGACTCAGTTTATCACCCGGATGTTGGAAGAGGATGCCAAGAATTACCATGTATGGTCTTACCGTCAGTATCTCGTCTCTAAGCTGTTCATGTGGACCATGGGCGAGCTTCTGTCTACACAGAACCACATTGAAGAGGATGTGCGAAACAACTCTGCCTGGTCGCACCGTTTCTATCTCGTCTTTTCAGACCCAACAGCCTCCACACGTGGATCTGGACCTCTTGATGCAGACCCTCGTATCCCAGCAGAGACGCTCGATCGTGAAATCAACTACTGCAAAGAAAAGATCAACCTTGCCCCTCAAAACCAATCTCCATGGAACTACCTGTTTGCCGTTCTGTCCAAGGGCGCTCGTCCCCTGTCCTCGCTCAAGGAGTTTGCTGAGGGCTTTGTCAGTGCACTGGGCGAGGATGCAGAGGAGGTTCGCAGCTCTCATGCACTTGACTTCTTGGCCAAGCTCTACGATGAAGAGGGTGACAAGGAGAAAGCTGAACTGTGTCTGCGACGATTGGGCGAGAAGTGGGATCCTGTACGAGAGGGATACTGGAAATACCGGGTGCAGCTGTTGAAGAGTGGTGCGAAGGAGTAGACTGTTATCTGGCATGCCTTGAGTCCAATATTTGCACCTGTATGACTGGAGACGATCGATAACGAGCATGGACGAATAGAAGAACATTGCATTACTAAATTATAACCATATATGTGCCCCAAAGTGAAGGCACCAAACTCCAAATCAAGCGACTCCTTTCCCAACCGCTTTCTAAAATTTCCCGGTCATGTCTGGCGTCGCATGGCTTATAACCCTAGTAATACATTGGAGTGAATGCCTGAACAGCTTTGAGCACGCCTTCTTTTTCTTTATTAGTATTTCTTACTCGCTTTCAACCCTCCAGAACTTCCATCCTTCTCGTTCTCCAGTATCACCATGAACTCCTACGAGCTTCTCGACACCTTCAGTGCCTTCAGCCTCGAGGAACTTCTCTAAGTCAATCTCCATACCACCCTCGTCATCTTCCTCTGTACCGTTCTTGAGAACAGCTGGCCAAAGAACACCAATACCGTCACCACCGAGTGTAGTCTCAAATTTGGCGTAGTTCTCGGCTTCAAGTTGTCCTTCAAGTTTCTGAAGCTTCTCAGCAGGAACGTCAGGTCGAAGAAGAGTGATTGAGCAACCACCGCCACCAGCACCAGTCAATTTTGTCCATCCAATACCAGCATGGTCGACTAGCTCTCGTACTCGCTCCAGACGGGGGTGAGAGACACCCAGTGAATTTAGCAGGCCATGGTTGATGGTCATCAACTCACCAACCTTGCTGAGATCCTCCACAGATTTGTTGTCGAAAGACGTCTCCTCGATCAGCTCAGAGGCAGCATCTGTGACCTTGTCCATGGCATCCAGAATCGTGTTCACAAGCTTGGGGTGGGTCTTCTTGAGCGTTGCAACCTTGGCAACCTCGTGTGCGGTCGACTTGGCCTGTCGTGTGTCTACCAGCAGGAGGGGCAGTTCAGGGAAGTCCCAAAGAGGTCGAACCTTTGGTGGCTTCGAATAATCTGTTCGCTGGAACACCACGGCCTTACCTTGTGTAGCAACGGTATTATCAACACCCGAGGGGTTGCCATGAATACACATTTCTGATACAAACGCCCATCTATTGATTCTTTCGACTTGGAGTCGGGCCTCGTCCGCAGGTTGATCAGGGTGGGGACCAGACAACGTCCGTAGCTGTAGAAGAAGGGCGGAAGCAAGGCATACTGAAACTGAAGCACTGCTGCCCAATCCGGCACCTATTGGTATTGTCGAGCGGAGAGTGTAAAGACAAGGAGGGAATGAGGGCGATCCTAGCGATAGGAAAAGATATAGGAAAGCTGACACAGAGCTGTGGTGTACTCTTCGAATCTCCTCGGGGTGGTTAGGAGAGACAACTTCGATATGTGGTTGAATAGCAGCAACAAGATCGGGGTCGAGCTCTGTCACGAGAGAATAGTACGACTTCTTTTTGGATGGTTGTTGGAAGGTTCCCCATGGTAGGTCGTCAATGTTCCATGTGTGAACGAGATCGATATCGGCGAATCGGAGGGAGACGGTTCGTTTCGACTTGGAAAGGGTGGTAACGTGTAGGTAGGACCGCAGAGAAATGGCTGCGGCGATGGCTGCCTATGCGCCACGATGTAAGTATGAATTTAACAATGATACGACCATGTCATACCTTTCCGTGAACAACAGAGTGTTCGCCAAAAACAATAACCTTTCCTGGTGCTGATACCATGAAAGGAGGTGCCATAGGGCTAGACATTTTGCGGTTGAGTTTCATGCGACGTGGACCGCTGCCATTGCTCGATTCGCCAGATGTTTCCGAACCAGAATCCGACGTATGACTGTGGACGCCATTGCCATTGGCATGGTTGCCATTGAGATTGAGCCCGTTAACCATGGCTGGGGTCAAAGAAGGCATGATGGTTCGAGGTTGTCGCGCGTCTTGGGCCGGTTCTCAATGCGTGTTAGATCGTACCTGTCAGTCGGTAGGTAGATGAAGTCTGTGCGTTATTGTGTTTCGCGTTCGGAAATAAATCGTGGAACGTTTGTTTATAGGAAATGTTTGAAGTGGAACGATGTTTAACGACAGTAAGGAATAGATGTATGTAGAAAGAAGAAATTGCAAGGAAGAAGTTGGTTGCTTGGGGACGGTAAATTAGAGGTTGTTGTTCGGTGCTATCGTCAGGGGGTGGAAAAGTGACCTATGTTAGATTCGAGAGCGGGGGTGTAATAAGTTAAAATAAGTCAGTCGGCAAGTAGGTAGGGGAAGTTTAAAAGTAATAAACCGGCAAGAACGGACCTGCTCTAGCGAATCTAACAAAGTAGATGCAAGTGCAAGTGCGAGCCAGAGGAGAATAATGAATGGGTAAGGTAAGGTAGTCTGGTAATGCAGGATTGGATCGTAGCGTCACAGCAAGAGCTAACGTAGTTGCAGTTGCAGTTGCAGTCCAGAACCAGACGTAACCAACCAAGCCAAACGGCAACGGCAAGTTACTGGCGTGTAATGTGTAATTGAGACCCCCCGCACCTTGGTTCCTTCTCAATGGGTCTTTGTCCCTGGATCAATGTACCTGATGTTTGACACACCTCAGTCAGTTGTTGGCAGGAGCGAGAGGGAACCACCGTCATCCGGAATAGGAAAGGACTCAGATGCAGCCTGCAGACGCTTTATCGTGGCTCTACCAACGAGCAAACAAGATGAGGTGGAACGGCCTTTTAACGAGACAGGGCCTAACGACTTGGGGTTACAATCTAACTGCTATAGTCGATCTTTAGTCTATATAGAGGAAGACAGAGTAATAATCACCTCTAAAAAGATGAGATTCTCTCTGTCTTTTGCAGACGTTGTTGATTCAATTGACTGCGTAATGCTGCGACGCCAATTGGAAGAACTCAAAATAGCGGTCTAGCACCGGGGTCTAGGCTTTTAGGGGTATTGGTCTGGTACGGTATCTGGAGATTTGAGCCCACCACGACGACTTACACCCGGTTCTCCGCGATTTGTCGATACAGCAACCGATAGTGGAAAATCGACTGAGCAAGCAAAAGAAGTCTTAGCGAGTTGCAACAAAGGAATGTAAGGACGCAGATGTCTGAAGCAAAGAGACAGAGCTGAGAGCGATTAAAATGTCTGGTAAATAGGCGTCGATACCTGCAAGGGCGCGTGATAGATGACGATGACAATTAATAGGACATCCCCGAAAACACTCAGCAAGGCGTATGACAGCCCCTGCCCCCGCGTTCCAGCTGAATCAATACGCTAGACAAGACGTTGTTCCTAGAGGGAAACGCTCCGGTTGGTCTGGACGTATCTGTAAATCAAGTAACGAGACTCTTTTCAGCTGCGACACAAAAGTCCAAGCCTCGAAATATCTGCCGAAGCTCAGGAGGTTGAAATTTGGAGTCGTTACGATTACGTCGTAATGCGGCGAAGCTAAAAGATGACGACAGCTGGATATTCCATCTTTGGTGCCTGCAGGCTGCAGTACAGTAATTGCGGCACAACCTTCAAAGGCTCGGCATAAAAATACAGCAAATCTTCCTAACAGAAAATCCTCCGAAATCGCATATTTCAAGTTCGGTGTTTTCTGTCCCCTCCATATCCATGGTGTGGCTGCATGCATCTTCCGACTGGACGTCTTCAACCATCCGAAAGACAGCAACTCCTCTTTAGAGACTGCAGAATATCACTTTTCGTATTCGCATACATTTTATACGAATACATAACCAGTGAAACAACATAACAAAACGATGGCAGCACCAATCACTTCCGCATGGAAGATTATTCCAACCTTTAAAACACAATCAATTGAAAAGAATATTGAATTTTATGTCGATTTCCTTGGTTTCGAATTAGGTGGGGTAAAGCCGGAGGGTTTGCATCCTTCTGAGTATACATTCTGCTCAGTTTTTGCTGGAGACAAAGCTGCAGCCAATATCTACTTCTTTAAGCCGAAGGATGGCATTGTCAGACCAAGCTCCGCTTACATTGCTCTGGGCACTGATCAGCTAGATATGCTGTACAATACTATCAAGGTTCAGAGGAGTGAAGTCATTGTAGAGCATGTTCAGGATCAGCCGTGGGGTTATCGGCAGTTTGCTATCAAGGATCCTAACGAGAACACGTTGACTTTCTTCAAGTTTCTAGAGGGCAGGAATCCTGGAGAAGAGTAGGATTGCGTAAGACTGTTGAAGCAATCAGGGTTGCATCGCGTTCAGTTGAGGTTACCAAGCACAGTCAGCGGGCTTGGTATGGCAGTTCAGTCGCTCATGTACAACCTCAAGATAACAATCTCAAAGTACTTTCAACCTGCTCGAGCATTGGGAAAGTTTTGGATTGTCGCTCTTGAGTTTTCAACTAACAGCGACAAGGCAGTATTGCTGACTACGTTCACCAGGCATCGCAATGCCGCATCACCAACAGAACCCCGCTTCACGTAATTTGGAGATGCCTAATCTACATCAACCTTTATTATGAGCGCCAGCGTCTCCATTGTAAGAACTTCTTTTCTGGTTTGCCATCTGGAAACATAGCCATTACCGAACTATCATGATGGACGCAGGAGTCGTGGAAGTCGCTTTCATACAGCTGCAAGCTCAGTACAACGCACAGAAGCTCCAAGATATCATCAAGAGAACACAGCAGATACAAGCTCAATGGATACGCCAACACCAGCCAAAGGTTCTTGAGGGAAAGCCTTACGACTATACAACAGACGCATGGATTGACGAACTATCGTCATATCTGCTCCTAACAGCTCCATGGGAATCCGTGGATGGACACAACGAATGGATCCAAAGCCAAGAGAACATCTCTGTGATGCAAGGGCTCAAGCAGTTCATCTGCCAAGATGAGGGTGCCGTGGATCTGTATCACTTGACGCCTGTGGGGGAAAACAACGAATTTCGGGGCGATATTCTTGCTCGAGGGCCGGTAAAGGTCTGGAAGATATCAGTGAAGCCAGAACAAAAAGCAAAGCTCCAGGAGGAATATCGTGCCATTGAGACCAGATCCTCTACAGAGCCGAACCAAAGGATGTGGGCGGGATGGAAGGTAGAAAACGAGAACACTGAAGATCTGGTCATCCTCGCATCTCCAGGCTTCGAAGAGGTGGTAGAGTCGGGCATTGCAGTCAGATTCGATGAAGCCAAGGTCTCTCGCTTCGAACACAAGCCCTTTTTGCATTAGCCAAAACACAGCATCACCGAACAGCAAATCTTGACTCGAATCGTTCTTTTTATTTTTTTGGAATCATCCGAGTATCCTCCTTTCAGAGCACATGATAAATGCAAGGTATCCCGAGACGCCCATTTGCTGCATGTGAATCCTCCCACAACCAGAGTTACCCGTTCCCGTTCAATTTTCAAACCACCATCGTTTAAGTAGACTTCTTCTTGGAGGAGACGTCGGTGAGTTGCAGGTCTGATGCGTGTGTCAGTAAAATTTTGTGTGTCTATCGTGAGGTTTTCGTCGGAGCATACTGGGGGGAAGGCTCTGCTTGAGCTTCTCGGCCTTGTCGTTGTCCTTAAGCACGAGAGTGTAGAGGTGCTTCTGGCAGCGGACCTTGAACTTGATGTTGTTGGTCTGCTTGTTCTTCTTGATGCGTGCGGCTGTTATCAAATAGTTAGAGTCGATATCCGTGATATGGGGTAAATTCGTCAAAACGTACACGAAGCGTCGCTTCGGCGGCAGATCTCGATGAACTGTGAAATTTAGAGTCAGCATTTCATTTCTCCCTCTCTTCGATAGCTTCAGTATGTACCTTCTTGATGTCGGCAACCTCCTGAGGCATCTTGGGCGATTAGTCTGGGTGGATGAGTTAAAACAGGTAACTTGTCAAAGGAGCGATCGAATTTTGGGAAGGAATTAATTTTGATTCTGTGCGCTCCTTCTCGCGGGGCTTCAGATGCACGGACCACTTAGCGATTGACGGGACCAATTCGGGAAGGAAGGGTTACTCCACCGAGGTGTGGCGTTGGAGAGTACGTGGCGCAGCTGCTTTGGGAGGCAGCAGGACAACTTGGACTTGGGTATTGAATTGGCCACCTTTCATTGTGATATTCGAAGTTACAGTTTCAACATCTATATAAAAGGGTTATTTCGTCTCAATAACCGATTCTTCATAACCAACTTCTACAGTCGACCGTCTGTTGTGTGCTGTCAGTTCCTATTCACCACCGAGCTCATCAGTTCATCCTACGAACGCAACCATGTCTACCAGACTCGATGGCCTTTTAAAGTCCAAGGTTAGTGAAAATGCTCTTCAGATATCACATCTGTCTTTGTTTATACGGCTGAACATTGCTAATTTCTCTACAGAACGTCGTCCTCTGTAAGTGTTCTTCGCCTTTAGGGTAACCCATATGCTAACAGACTCAGTCTTTGGAGGCGTCGTTTCCATGGCAGCAGCATACACAATCTGGGGCAACGATCAGGGAATGTTTCCTCCTATGGCTGATCCTACTGGTGACCCCAAAACATGGACCAGAGAAGAGTGTCAACTGTGGTTGAACAAGGTGAGTTCATGTCCTTGCTGACTTGACAAGTGACGTATGCTGATCTTCAACAGAGAAATTTACACCCAGACCCCAAGGCTACGAAAGAAGAGCTTATCGACAGAGTAATTGCGAATATGCGTATTCCCAGAAAGTAAAGAGTTGGTCGGATAACAGAGTCATTAATTGTTGGTTATTCCTTTTCGCGTTGCTTGATACCACAGCTGAGCTTATTTGCATACAATACCATTGTCTGATGCGACCAAAGTTCCTAATTCAGCACCTATCAATGTTCTTGTGATACGCCAAACTGATAAGACCCAAACTTTAACATTCCTCTTGATAAGGTATTCGTACATTGGATGCTGCCAAAGATCGTCAATCGAGAATCATCGAATCATTCAATTCAAGCCCAGTGGATCTCTTAGGGATACATTGCCGCGTACCGTAAAACATGTACGTTTCATGTACCTCCACTCAACCAACCACCCAACAAGTCCAAGCTGTTAATCGTCTCACCCAGCTGCACGTGCCCAATAACCAACCACTGGGCTGTCTTACTCGCTGTCAGGTACTGGTACTGTAGCACTCAACTCAACTTAATCTTCTCCATGTCATAGTTTCGTGAACTCACGATATTGCTTTTTTTGGCCGCCCTTGACTTTTGCGACCATGGCTACTGAGTAAACGAATTCCCACGGTCACCAATCTTTTGCTCTTCCTGCCATCGAAATAACAACGATTTGCGACTTCGGCGCTTCCATGTTGCGACGTCATATCCACCATAAACACAATGGCATTCCTTGAGGACCCCCGACTGCGACAACGCTGGAATCAGATTGCGCACGATACCGAGACGATAACAGAGAATGCTGCGGCTGGCATTTGGACGTTTCAGCATAATTACATCAACCCTTGCTTCGCATCCATCGCAAACTCGTTTGAACAGTGTACAGCTGTTTGTTTAGGCGACCCCGAAGAACGTTTGCGACGACGAAGAGAAAGAGAACTGTCGCACAGTAGGGCTGAATACAGTTTCGATTTTTATGATGATTGGTACGAGGAAGAGCAGAGTGGTCTCTTTGGCACATGGGGCAACGAGGATTGGGACCGATTGCTGGCTGGGACCGGTAGCTCACGAAAGCATAATGGAGGAGAGACGGAACAGCCACGCAGGAAACGTGGTATGAGTTATGGAACGAAAGACCGACGACGAAAACCAAGTATGGACGATGACCCGACTGTTATTCCCAAGACACAACCAATTGGATTCCTCAGCAAACTACCATGGAAGGTGGGCGGTACTCTACGATACAAACCTAGTGCGGCAGATCTACAGGACCACCCACAGCGACATGGCATTGGGGAGAATGAACCATTGCTATATTCCGATGAAGATATGGACCTCGATCTCAACCTACCGGTGACTAGAAAGCGCAGCGGGACGACAGGGTCGGGCGATACATCGGATTCATATCGATCACGAGGAGATTTATTTCCAAGTGATGGCGAAGGCGAAGAAGACGCCGTTCCATTAGACGATGAAGTAACATACGATATGGTCAGAAAAGACGACAGGAGCGGACGAAGCGGCAGGACAAGCAGTAAAGGCAAAAGACCAGCAGGTCTAGCATCAAGGACGGTTTCACGAACAACATTAGCATCATCTACATCGAACGACAATTTCCGAATGGAGCGTCGATCAACATCATACTCTATTACACCTGATGCACAAGAGACACCAACTTTACACGATTTGGAACGGGAAGAATATCTGCTACAAAAAGAGGAAGACGAGGCTGTGGAGAGAAAGAAACAAGCTGCAGCACAACTTGCAGCAGAAAAGGGTCTTTCAAGGGCTGAGCCACGATCTTCCACTGAAAGAAAACCGCAAGTGGCAGAGGACGATGTTTATGAAGCATCGCCCTCCAAAGCTGCGTGTCAACATGTGGAAGAAGTCGAGGATAAACTACACGTATCAAAGCGAGGCGACTCACAACGTGCAAAGAGTCCACAACAAGACGACCCAGAATCGCCAGAAAAGACAGACTTTGTCCCAGCGCGTTTACCACACTTCTAACGACAAACACAAACACGCTATAATACTAATGAAGTGGCAAGAGATGACTTTATGTACATATGATACCAAAACCAAACCAAACCTGAAGCCAAGTATGGGATTTGAGCCGAAAGATGGAACAGGATAAGTTTAGACGCAGCGTTTAATGAAACATGCACTATTTTCAACAGGGAATGCAGCTCAAAAGGGAATGCAGCGCATCGTAGTAGACTGTGCCGTACGGTTAGGCACATGGCCTTCGCGAATCTATAGCCTAATGCGGAAATGCCTCGGACGTGAATTGGGACTCCCCCGCAAACCGGCAGATCGGTTCCTGATCGGTTCGTGATGTTATAAGAGCCGATCCCCACACGATTGATACGATAGAAGAAGCATTGAAGACTTATATATACCTAACCTCGGATTCGCATCAGCTGACCATAAGATTGTGTCACCGCATACAACATTGACTTGACTCAATACATTATACACACATAAACACACAACACAGACATCGCCAACATGACAGCACCAGGCCCTATAACAACACCACTTACGTCCCTTCTGGGAATCAAACACCCTATAGTCCTCGCAGGAATGGCCAGAGTATCAGGCGGTCGTCTTGCAGCTGCAGTCTCCAACGCAGGCGGTCTAGGCATCATCGGCGGCTTCCAATACACACCCAACCAACTCCGCGAGATCCTAGCCGAGATGAAAGAGAACTTCTCTCGACCTGATCTTCCCTTTGGCGTTGACCTCGCGCTTCCTCAAATTGGCGGAAATGCACGAAAGACTAACCATGACTACACAGGTGGCAAGTTGGATGAGTTGGTGGATATCATCATTGATAGCGGCGCCAAGTTGTTTGTCAGTGCTGTTGGAGTTCCACCGCCTGAGGTGATTAAGAGATTCCACGATAAGGGTATTTTGGTTATGAACATGGTTGGACATCCCAAGCACGCAGTAAGTCACACACTCTGTTTGTTTGCTATTCGCTGACACAATCAGACAAAAGCATTGGAGCTCGGAGTTGATATGGTCTGCGCTCAAGGCGGTGAGGGAGGCGGACATACAGGAGACGTCGCAAACTCGATCCTCATCCCTGCTGTCGCCGACATTGCATCAAAGTACTATCCTCCCCTTCTCAAGGGTCTGCCCGCGTTGGTCCTTGCAGCAGGAGGAATCTACTCAGGCCGCAGTCTCGCAAGCTCACTGATGCAGGGTGCTTCAGGAGTATGGGTTGGCACTCGATTCGTTGCATCCGAAGAAGCATCATGCAGTGAAGAGCACAAGAAGGCGGTAGTATCATGCGGATACGAAGATACCCAGCGAACACTCGTTATTTCTGGACGACCGTTGAGAATGAAGACGAACGAGTATATTCAGAAATGGCATGATCAGCCTAACAAGATCAAGGAGTTGTGCGATAAGGGTATTGTGCCTATTGAGTATGACTTTGAGCAGGGCAACGACTTTGATCTGCCTCATTTGATGGGTCAGGTTGCAGGTGCTATTACCAAGGTGCAGCCTGCTGGAGAGATTGTTGATGAGATGGTCAAGGAGGCTGTTGAGATGTTGAAGATCGGTGGAACGTACTTGACAGCTGTACCGAAGCTTTGAGCTTGTCATAATAGCTGTTGAGCGTTGTATACCTTATTAGAGAACCTGCTTTTTTAGTATAAGAACGAAATAATCTTGTCGCGTTTTTGAACACACTCGTAGACTGTCTATTTTGCACCTGGCCTCAGACCTTGGTATCACCATGTTAGAAGAATTAGCTGCTGAGAGTCTAGGAGATAAAATTATTTGGCTATTCAGGATACGTAAAGAGGCAGGTGCCCATCTCATGCAGGTTTAGACTAACACTTAGGATACACAAAGAGGCAGGTGCCCCCAGCTCTGATGTATTTGACGACCACAATGATCAAACAACCACCATCCAACAACACAGCTACAGGAATTACACAAGGCGATACTCATCAGCAGTTATCTTGCACAACTATCATCATGTCTGCGTTACTTGCAACTCGCGAAGCACTTTTCCCACACATGACCGACGAGTACTTTGAGCGCATCGTGAAACGACGTGGTCACGGTCTTCCAAACCAATACTCTCTCGATGAGACCAATGCATGGATGGATAGAGTCCTCCACGACTTGAGGTCGAGCGAACACGACCTTGAATCCGAAAGAAATACTATTCGACATGCCTGCATCCGTTTACGATGTGTCAAGTGCCGCCGTCCCTGCCAAGAGATCCAAGATGGAAGTTTCGTGGAATCGCACCGCCCTTGTATCTTCCCGTGCGGACATATCATCGGCAGCTCATGCTACGAAGACATGATATTGCTCTACACATATACGGAACTGCAATCTCCAACATGCCCATAGGATGGTAAACGCCCAGAAGATGTGAAAAAAGGCGGCTTGCCATGCTCTCAACGTGTCATATACAACTGTGGCCATCAGAGTTTACATTTCGAAATAGGGGAAAACCATCAGCCGCTTTCAGAGCCTTGGATCAGTGGACTTACAACTTCAAAATGTCGGAAATGCACCATGCAAGATCATCTTGACCAATGGACCACGCAGACCCGTGCTGCACTTGGAAACCCCAACCTTTGGGCAGTATGCGGCAATTTCCTATTGAGAGCGAACCCAGACGAGGATGTAGATGAATCTCAACTGGTCCGGGCACGCGGCCAAGCTTTGCGGATACGAGAGACGGAGCACCATCGGGTTTTCCACGACCTTTGGCGCAGCCCGCCGTTGAACTCTGAGTGGCAGGGAGAACTCTCGCTGATTGTTGCGTATTATACTTTTGAGGAGGGGGAGGAAGACAGCGAAGGAACACTAGTGGGAGAGGAAGAAGAAGATAGTGATTCGACGGTAACAGGACTAGGCATGCATACCCAGTGATTTTTACATGAGGAAGTCGACTACTAAGTAGATAATACACAGTAGAAGAGCTGTCTAGAATACAGTAGCCCAAAGGCCCGTCCAAGCTGGCATAAGTTAACCAAATTATTTCGTCTCACATGCTTTAGCGGCTGATCTTATAATGCCTGACCTACCTAAGTAACAATGACAAGACGATGCTGAAGTATGCGTAAACTAACCAATTTTGTTTTGTGTAGCTGACGTACAGAGTGAATTGTTCATTGAGTGATCAAGAGACTAATATCAGTATGAAGTGTTTGTCTTTGTCTTACGATAACAATCAAGTTTCCTGCTAGGATGTACTCTGTAAATGTATTTATATCCAATCCCAGACACTAGACTAACTTATCAGGGTCCAATAAGCCGCTTGTCATTTGTCTTGAATCGTGTGCCAGTCAAACCCTCTACCATCAGCCGGGGAAACAAAAAAGCAATTTCATGCATCCAAAGCTGAGCCAATAAAACAACAAACGTCATTATTGGGATCGACCAGACCAGGATTGACCATTAATCGTTCTTGGCGATAGGGTCGAAAAACAAGGCTGACGTGTTTGACGTGGCGTCTCAGAGTAAGAGAGTCAGAGTCAGAATAAATAAGCGGTAGAGAGTTCAAAGAGTTCAACTCGGATATGTCGGAATCAGCGTCATACTGAAACTCATCTTCACTTATTACTCTCACTGTAGATCGGAGGTATAAAACTCTGTGGTAAGCTGGAGAATTGTGGATCATTCCTCGCTATTTCCGAAACGATACTACTGTAAACGACTCATGCCCGGTTTCCCTGACATTTGATCTTCTCTTTCTGATCATCATCAAAAATTCTTTTCATCTCATGATGGACGCCCATCAATCAACAGTCGCGGGCGTCGCGGACAGAGTTAAACACTTTCACGCCCGTCAAGAACCCTTTCGACTATATCATGGTTCGACTAACAGCACTCGACACTCAAATCGTCGTGTCGACAACACCGTCGATACCAGCAAACTTAACAATGTCATCGAAGTGAACAAAGATTCAAAAACTGTCATTGTTGAACCAAATGTTTCTATGGAATCGCTGGTCGATGCGACGCTGCCTCATGGTTTGGTGCCGCTTGTTGTTATGGAGTTTCCGGCTATTACCGTCGGTGGTGGCTTCTCGGGAACATCGGGAGAGAGCAGTTCTTTCAGATACGGCGCTTTTGATGCGACGGTGAATTGGATTGAGATTGTTCTTGCGGATGGAACTGTTACCAGAGCTTCGAAAGAGGATCAGCCGGATTTGTTCTGGGGTGCTGCGTCGGCGTTCGGAACTCTCGGGGTTGTTACTTTGTTAGAAGTGCAGCTCAAAGACGCAAAGGAGTTTGTTGAGCTCAAGTACAGACTTGCGAGGGGTCCTGCTGAGTCTGTCAAGATTATCAAAGAAGAGTCAAAGAGATGGGATAACGATTATGTGGATGGTATTGTTTACTCGAAAGACACGACTGTTATATGCACTGGACGCCTTGTTGACGAAATCCCGATAAGTGCACAAATAAGACATTTGAATCGACGGAAAGATAAGTGGTTTTATCTACATGTCGAAAAAGTAAGAGATGGATTACGGATGGGTTCAGTAACATGCGTGGCCGATTACATCCCGTTAAAGGACTATCTTTTCCGCTACGACAGAGGAGGCTTCTGGGTTGCGAAGTACGCATTTGACTATTTCATCACGCCTTTCAACCGCGTTACACGATATATCCTGGATCCCCTTCTTCGAGCAAAGGTCATGTACTCAGCAGGCCACAAGAGCAATCTGTTCGACTACTACATGGTGCAAGACGTCGGCGTACCATACAGCAGCGTGCCCGAGTTCCAAAACTGGTTGGACAAGCAGTTCAAGATCTATCCTCTCTGGATATGTCCTCTACGAGTGCGGCGCGATGAGCCTAATTCTGGACATGGTCTGCATGCCGAGTTTGCAAAGCCTGGTACGACGGATTTACTAAACTATGGTATTTGGGGCCCTCTATCAGGAAATCGTCGCGACGCTATTAAGCACAATCGCGCGTTGGAGCAAAAAGTGCAAGATTGTGGAGGAAAGAAGTGGCTTTACGCACATGCGTATTACACTGAGGATGAATTCTGGTCGCATTACAACAGAGAGTCTTATGATGCGCTGAGAGCAAAGTACGGAGCATCATATTTGCCAAGTGTTTACGATAAAGTCAAGGTCGATATTGAGGGTGATGAGAAACTCATGAAGTCAACAGCAAGTACAGGATGGCCGGTACGAGGATTACGAGGAGTGTATAAGGCGTTGTTTGGTGGAGATTATCTGTTGCAAAAGAAGCATGATGAAACGTCTGAGCAGAAGCAGACCGAGACTGCGAGCGTCTGACGTTGGTTTTGTTAATACTATTAATGCAGAGCGAGAGATGATATAGATATTGATACTCTGGGCAATTGCCTACGTTATGACACCTCAACGTCTGTCTGTATCCTCAGTGAACTATAACTCATTCAGCTCTGAAACCACCCAGCCCACTTTTCCTTCCACTCAACTCCTTCATCGATTCAGGACTCTTGCCATCCTTGATCTCCTGGAAAGACGCAGCAATGCCATGTTGAAGGGTTCTCTCAGGCGGATTTCCTTTTCTAGGGAGCATGATCCAAACGCCTCCTGCTAGTACACCAGCTGCCGCAGCGATAGGCATCCTACACAGTCAGTTTTGTTCTTGTAGACGAGTGATATTCGTACCAATTTCTCTTGATAGCTTCTGGACCACCTGGTGCTTGGGGTGGAGGCTGTTGACCACCTGGTCCGCCGAGGTTACCGTCAGGATGGACATGAGTCGGGTTTGTGCTTGCGAGGCGGATTTGAGAGCGCATGCGAAGCACGGGTCGAAGAATTAATCTTGAAGACATCATATTGTGTAATTTCAATCGTCTTGTGTTGTATTGAAGTTGTAAACAATGAAGAAGGTTGAGCTTATGAGGTTGAAGATGTAATGTCAATGACCTAAGAGGTTGACGAATGATGACGTGGGGATGAACTTCCCCTTCAGCCATTTTTAGAAGGTTTCACTTTCCCAACTACCCATGGACGCGGGGAAGGAAGTCATTGACGATTATTGGATGTCATTGTTTTGAAATGTCCGTTTTGGGATGAAATTTCCCGAGGGGTTATTATTGGAGGAAGGTCAGATCATGATACTCAGATATTTGGAAGGTCCATTCCATCCGTTCGGCCGTGTAGTTCGGCGTGGGTACCGTTAATTGTGGAACACCCGACCGGTAGACTCCATGATCTCGGAGCAATGGGGGTATAGACACGGAGCGAGAATAAGATACAGATGAATCAATTCGACATGCAGCCAGAGGGATAGATATCGTCTCTGCGATCAGCTTCAATCTCAAAGATCATCGTTCGGCTATCCCCGTCATTGTACGATCATATGACCAGCTAAGAAAGACAACAGACCAGGATAAATTCTTGCCTATCTAAATTCTGGTCAATAATAAGAAATGAGGCTATGAGATAATTGTGAGCAGTTCAAATAGGCTCCGGCCTGAGTATGTCGAGAACCGAACGATGAGCTGATTTTCCGGTGAATTTTGGGTGGGTTCGGTGGACGCCGGGTCCGATTGTCAGATCATTTCGGAGGCGTCAGATGTCAAGGAATTCATGAATGTCTGTCGACTTGACGGACGCATTCGGGAGAAATACGATAGTATCTACCAGTTACCGAATGGATGGATAGCAGAATGCAGTTCTGAAATAATTATTGGAGTTTTAATATGCTGTTGTGAGATAGCTCAATTGCTGCTGGTAGTTCATATCTTGGTTGTGCTCTCAATTAAATCTATACCTCAGCTGGGATGACCAACTAATAAAGAACGACTTTGAATGAACTATAAAATTTATGTCCTTCTTGATCTATGATCAAAATACCAATCTATTCATGCATATCTCAATCCAGAGTTGCGTTTAGACCCGACGCTCTGGTACAAACCGGCAACGCCCGAAGTGGCAGTGCGCAGGGCTAGATCACACCAACTCAATAATGGCACCACCAAAAACAGCACCACTGATCTACAGTCAGCTCAGAATAACGACAGTCAAGATCAAGTCAATTCGGAACTCAACGATATGAGTCTAATTAAAGAATTATATAACTATAAGATTCTACTCTCAAACCAGTTATCATTCTCATCATCAACAATCACAAGCATCATCACACAAACAACCACACAAACAATCACAAGCATTACTGAGATCTACCCTTGCATCTTCAGCTTCAACTCAACCAATCACATCACACAAAATGTCTCCTCTCATGATCAAGCCCACCGTCGGACCCAAGTAAGTCCCCTAACCCTCTTCTCTATCCAAAACCATCTAACAATATCCAGGGTCCTTCCAGTTCTCATCGCAGTAGGAAGCATCTCTGTTGTAGGAGGCTACATCCGCTCTCAACTCACAAACCAATCACGAACATTCGACCGCTACTTCAGCCAATACAACACTACCAAGAGCGAGAATGTGAGGGCAAAGACGTTTAATGGTTCTGTGCCTGATAACAGAACTAGTCTGTTTAATGTTCTTGGCTGGTAAAGCTTGGAATAAGTTTGAGACGGGTTAGAGATTTGGCGTTTGTTGGCTTGGTTACTTCTGGATTTGGAATCGAGGCGTTTTGAATCTGCCTTGTTAGGAGAAATAAAGTTACATAATAGTTGAAAGACTACCGAAAAAAAACTTCAGATTTGCAGGGATGGTGAAGTTTTGTTGCAGCTCCGTTTCTACACGGAGGAGGCCTCGAATTATTGATTCTAGTCGACTAGTGGAAATGAGTTTCTTTATTGACTGAAGCTTGTTGTAATTCTTCTTTATCAGTATATCTGTGATACTGGCAATGTAGTATATCCTCTGAATGCATCGTGAACAGATCTGCTGTATCTCGCATCTATCATGACAACAATAGTAATTGAAACTCAACTCCCGACGATTCAGCTGTTCATACCAGCACATGACCCCTTACCAAATCGACCTAAAACACCCCTGACATTCCGAATCTACCTCAATAAGCTTAAATGGTCTAGACGTTTCCAAGAACTCAGCTCAGTCTTGGCATTTCTTCTTTTGGCTCAGCCCTACAGCACCATTCGCCTGTTGACCCAATTACAGTTCAACAGCAACGCCGCCATTTTGCAATTCCGGCTTTTCAAGGGAGACGCCACGCCTGAGGTTTCCGTTGTAAACTGTCAAAGCCTCCAATGATGGCTGTACAATGACCGTGAGCTAATGCAGTTATGGCATCTGGAGAGTTGAAGAGCCGGTGGAGGCGGTGCGGTTGAGGTTATGCTGGTTCTTTATATGCTGTTACCCTCGCACGAACATGCAATTCGAATGCAGATCAAGCCTTCGCTGACTCTTCTGCAAGATGTATCAACCACCTTATCTGCAGGAGCAACAATACCAGCCGCAGCAACGGACATATGAGTATAAACCAGTCACGGCTCCGGATGTCTACCCTGTCGAAACGGATGTAGGGCAACCAGACAAGAAGGAAAAGCCCGACTATCGTCCTATTCCTCTGCGATGGCCATTCATCAGCGCTCTCATTCTTTTTCTTCTAGCGTTGATGGGATTGATCCTCTATGCTGTTCGCACACTAGACGGATCTGATCCCAACACAAAGCTCGAGAACCGATCATTCCAGATCACCGATGATAATCTGTTCTTTATGAAAAGACAAGATGTCGTCAGTGAAGCTGCTGCACCAGAACCAACTGCCGCTGTCGAAGCAGACCCCGGAACAGCCGCTGATTCCAGTCCTAAAGAAACAGGCTCCGGCTCTGAGCCCGCAGATGACACTTCAAATACCGACAGTCCGAACACCGACGATGGCAAGACCGGTATCCTGACGACCGCTCTTGTCGAGGAAGTCTTTACAACAATGGTCACTAAGCCAGGCTCACTCGAAGTGACATCCGTGACCGAATTGATCACAGAGACAGAAGCAGTGACTCGCACAATAGTGGAAACCATCGCAGGAAGTACCTATGTCACTTCATCCGCAATCCCTCTCAACCCAGAAGACAGCCCAGAAGAAACATCAGGAGCTGGTGGTCCACAGCCAACAGTAACGTACGTCGAATACACCGCGACAGCGGCGGAGTCGAAAAAGACAATCATCACCGCCATGGACAGCGGCGTGGTTCGCACAACCGTCAAGGAGACCACTCGTACTGGTCCGCCAGTCGTATATGCTTCTGTCGGAACAACAACACTTTACTCTGTTCTCACTCTTGATTCAGATGGAAAAGTTGCGAAGCCTCCTGTCACAAAGTATCGAACAAGCCAAGTTGAAGCGCAAGTCAAGACAGTCGTCGATGCACCACCGCCTGTCACAATGGTCCAGACACTGCCTGATGGCCAGGTCATCACCTCAGTGTCTACACCAGCTGGTACAACACGGGTGACGACCATGCCCCCGACACAGGTTGTCATCACTGATGTTTCCACACCAACTGGAAATACGAAAATCATCGTCGAGGCCACAACATATAGCCTGACGCAATCCGATTATTTCATCGGCAAGTTTCTTCCGCCTATCATCGCTGTTCTTCTCGCCATGGGTATTCGCGCCCTAAATCAATCAGCCCAACAATATCAACCATTCGCTGCCCTTACCCGAGAAGGCGGTGCTTTGGGTCGAGAGGCTTTGCTTCTTAGCTTTGATGGTTGGATGAGTATCTACCTCCCATTCAAGCTTCTCTTTAATGGGCAGTCTCTTCCTTTCCTCACAGCCCTTATTTTTTGGTTGTCAGGCCTCGTGACGCCCCTATCCGCTGAAGCTATTGGGTTGAAGATATATGGTCGCTGCAGCAAGGGAGCTATTGATGGCTGTGCTCTTGAACTTGGTGTCTCCAACCAAGCAGCTTATGCCCTTATCGGAGTCTTGGGTATTCTCGTTGTCCTCCTGATCTTCACACTTAGTGTTATCAGCCGTCACTGGCGCACTGGGGTATATGCAAACCCATGGTGTGCGGTCAACACTGCTGCTCTTGTTGCTCGTAACCCAGAAATTCGATCTATGGGTTCCAGCGACTGGAAGGATCTCAAGAGTGCTATAACCGAAAAGAGATTCGCCATGGGTTGGTTCCGCAATCAGGAAGGGCGCGATGAATATGGCGTTGTCGTCGTCGGGGATCTTGGTCGTGACACCACAGCTCCCTATACCAACACACCATATACTGAAGGTATGGCATATCGACCACAGACACATCGCCGAGCTCCTCAAACCTTTATGGCCTTGAGTTTCTGGTACCGATTCACGTTTCTCGTGTTCTTAATCTGCCTGCTTGGCTTCATTGGGTACTACCACTTTGTCGATACCTTTGGAAGTGTGCCCAAGAACATGAAGAAGCTTATGGAGAGTCAAGAATTCGGTGTACGATTTGTGTGCTCTGCACTTGGTGTCATTGTCGTCTTTTGCTGGGATTTTCTGTTTAGCAGTAAGTTTTGTTTCTCTTGACCCTTACCATTTACTAATTCCTCAGGCGTTGCTGTTATTACACCCTACCGCCGTATGGCTGAAGATCCTCAAGTGCCCACACGATCAGTCTTGATGACACCAGCGACCAATCCAGTCTCGGGACTGTTTGTTGCTCTGCGTATTCGAGATCCTCTCCTCTTTTTCACAGCCTTCACAACTCTCCTGTCTGAGTTCCTTCCGATCTTGCTGGCCAATGTTCCATACAATCGTACACAAACGAGTGATGCTCACGAGATATGTTCTCGTCTGAGTATTGGTATCCTGCTTGTCATGGTCGTTGCCATGCTGTCGAGTCTGTTGGTGAAATGGCCAGACTTGCCTGTTGATCCTCGCAGTTTGGCTGGAGCACTTTGGTACGTCTCTGATGCACCTTGGGTACGAGGTCTTGAAGGTGTCGCAGCGATGAGCTCAAATAAACGCAAGAATGCGGTTCAAGGTCTTGGAGGACGATGGACATATGGACCTATCCATACGCCGATGGGAGAGCGAATGTGTATTGAGCATGGAACGACAGGATTCCGGGGTTAGCGAAGTATCATCGATGGAGTGACGATCAAGTAAAATAATAGTAGTGTATTAATAGCATATTGTCTTATCATGATAGTTTGACAGCTGCAAGGATGTTGATATCGGGGAGTTGCTTCCTGCTGTTCAACCGAGAAAACCGGGACTCATGCGCGTATCGGCCAGTGTCCCCCCTAATTGGCCCAGATAAGCCCCGAGCTGTGGGGACCCCCGCACGCCATAGCAGGCCTTGGTGAGGTGACGGGGAGTAGCAAGAAGCTTCATTGGATACTTCCTTGTTTAAGTCCTGCAAGCGACCCTATTTTACGCAGAGTGGCGTGCTCAGGACGTTTCTTTCCTCAAGACGGGAAGGAAGGACAGAAAGTCCGCCTTCCAATGTACCTGCTGTGAGCTGAGGCAACTTATTATCCGTAATGTAGTGGATAGGTAGAGAAAGCATTTGCCTCTTTCATCATCTCCAACTGTTTTATTCAGGGTCACCAAAATGGTGAGACTTGATATTGTCTGGTATTTATAATCGACAGTGGCATCGTATCGCAATCGGTACTGTGATCTCAGCAAATCAACACTTTGATAACGGTACACTACGCTCTAATCGAATTGGAATGCCGACCGTTACAAATCGTCAAATACTCTTCAACAGCCAAACCTTGAAATGAAAGCCGCATGTGTTCAGTGTCGAGTTCGCAAGGTATTTACAGCAAACCAAATCCTCCCCGGTACTCGGCCGGTACTGACTCCCGGAGGTCCGATGTGACGGTACAGTGCCACGATGTCGCACTTGTGAACGACTCAATTTTCAATGCTCTTTCGAACAAGATGGTACCAGTGGGCAGTATGCGCCTCGTTTACCACCAAAATGTCGCGGCACAAAAGCTTGTCAAGAATGTCGGACTATGAAGGTTCGATGTTCTGGTGATACACCAAGATGTACAAATTGTCAGCGGAGGAAAAAGCCTTGTACTTATTTAGCAAGGGCTGGTTCAACGACTACCGAAGTGTCCTCGTCTCGAGACGACTCTATTTCTGAGTCAACTTCCCAAGCCACTGCTTCACCCGAAACTCAACGCTCTAGCATTGCATCTAACTCGACAAACACAACGGATCAAGTCGACAACGCCTCGTCTTCTGATGAGCTGGTTGTTTCGTTAATCAGTCAATACTTTGATCGACTGTATCCTCTCCCGGCGTTCAGCTTCCTTCACCAGGCGACAGTCATCCAACGATGCCGCGAAAAGACTATCGACCGAGCCCTTCAGCTGGCTTTGTGCGCCATAACAGCGATCTACTTTGACAAGCACCAGGACGAACAAACCAAGTGGGCACAGGAAGCCGAGGGTCTTATACTCGAAAAGCTTGAAGAACCCTCCATCTTCAAGATCCAGGCGTCTCTACTCCTCATACGCTACCGAGCCGCAGTTGGACAGTTTCCGAGAGCTTTCATCATGGCTGGTCTAGCAGCTAGATGGGCTGTAGCTTTGCGTCTCAATTACGAACACTCCAAGCTAACTCCTGTCGCGCAGGAGGTGCGAAGACGGACATTCTGGTCTTTGTTTCTGCTGGAGGATAGCTTTTGTGTGGGCTTGAAGGAGTTTGAGTTATTCGACCCTGAGACTATCTATCTGCAATTGCCGTGTGAAGATGTTGACTTCCTCCAAGAGCGATACGTCAGCACAGGATATCTACAGCCAGGAAAAGGCCTTGAGCCAGAAGTATTAGGCTCTCGAGCTGCATTTGTGCGATTAGCCTTCATTCGAAGGGCTATTATGCGGCTCAATAGACGGATATCGATGAAGGAAGTCAACCTCTCAGAGCTCTTCTCGTCGCTGGAAAGGTTCCAAAATGATCTTCTTCGACTACAAACAAAGCTTGCGCCCCAAGACCAGTATCCAACTTCACATCCACAAGGGCTGCGTCCATCGCCTCAAAATATCATTATGGTAAGTCTTCCGATTAGCACCCCGGCATGACTAACACTCTCAGCATATGAGTTGGCAACAATGTCACTGCGATCTATATCGTATCTTCCTTACAGAATACCCAGAATCAACTCCACATGCAGCAATCGAAGGCATCTCTGCGTCCGAGAGGTCACTAATGAAGGAAAAGTGCCTGTTTCATGCAGAGCAGATCATCCAAATCTTGTCCGACTTTGTTCAAAATAATGATGATATACATGTACTCGAGTTTGATGCAGCTATTTGTGCCTATCATTCCGCCAGGCTGGTATTGTTTGGGACATATACTGGCAAAGACAATAAAGGGCCGCCAATGCAGAATGCTATAAGCAAAGCACAGGTGTGTTTGGATGTTATAACACGCTTCTTTCGCTTTTCCGAGCAGCTCAAGTCCATGGTAAGTTCTGCTATAGTCGTCTTTGGAGGAGAAACTGACGGTATCATAGCGGCAAGAACTCGAGCGAGTTATACAGCAGCACAAGTTATGTCTTGAAACTGCAGGGTCTAGTACTATCACAGCAGCCAAGACTGACAAGGCCCCGCCGACGCTCTCCAAAGATGCATACATCCGGCAGCGCCTCGCTATACACAGTCTCCTCGGCCAATCCGAGTTTGTTGATGATAGCCGTGATGCAGCCCCTGAGCCTCCACCCGAGCCAGCATTGAGCTGGACGGGGTCCCCAGAGGACGATCAGTCTGTTCCTGAGCAAGTCGATGGCGACGGAAGAGATCCATATCTTAACGACGCTATTGCGGATCCCAACTTTCTACTGGGCATTCCGTATGGTTTTGAGATGGATGTGAATTCGTGGGCATGCAATGGTGTTGCAACGCAGGATATTGGCTCGGTGAAAGTTAATGAACAATACATGTATTGAGAGCCATGTATACGACACTGAAGGCTCTATATATGAGTCGGATCTTAATGGCGGCTTGATCAAGTAATATATCGGTCTTGGCCTTTTCGTACACGAAGGAAGCATATATAGATAGAACATACAAAGATATCTATGCAGGACACAGAGTTCATAAAAGGCAGTCTGGGTTTGGATCTCAATGCATTACCTTGCCTCCAATTCCAATCAGAGCCTAAAGTGCAGAAGGTGAACAGTTGAAGCAGGTATAAATTGATGTAGAGCGACCCAGATGATTTTATCTCTTATGCTGATAAAGTGAAGAGATAAACTGATACTAGAACACAATATATCGTCAAGATGGCCGAGGAATAGGCCGTAGTGAGCATAAGAGACGAAATACTTTGGTCATCTTATGCTAGCTTAGACCATCACTTAGGACACTTTATTTTAATCTTAGAGGATAATTCTTCTGGTGTTTTAATAAACGTAATATCTATTGAATTCCTCATAACTTAGACTTCTAATAAAGACAGGACAGTATCTTGAGCAGGCCGGGGGATATGAGAACCTATCCTTTGCAAAAGCAATGAATGGCCATGCTGGCCTACTGTAGTCAATATCCTGGCCCCTATTCCACCGATAAACCGGGATTGAAGGCCTCATAATGAACTCCGAGAAGGGTTGGCCGCCATAAGCACAAGAGACGAAAAAGTTTAGTTAATTTATGCCAGTTTAAGCTGACACTTAGGCTACCTTATTTGGTGACCTAATCCTCAAAAGATCCTTGTACAATCCTTAGACAACCCTCAGATAATTCTTAGACAATCCTTAGCTCTATTCATCGTCATCGGAGCCAGATCCTGTATAATCTCGTTAGTAAATGCGTTATAAGTCAAACGCATATTGATCCCAAATACCATCGCTTTCTTCGCCGTCGTCACTAGCACTCTCATCGTGTGGCCACTGCACGGTCACTTTAGGCATCATCTCGTGCTCTACAAAGTGCTTCCAATCGGTCCCTGTATATTGGCAGAAATTGGCCCCAAAGGAAACATAAACCCGGGATGCCCGTGAGATCCATTGCTGTTGAGGTAGGCTGACTTTGATGTGGTGCAAATCGAGGCCAGGGACTTCCTTTAGCTTTCCTAGGAATTTATTCCAGAAATTGACCTTTGGAAGGGGTCCTGTGTGACCGTTTGGCAGGTGTCTTCGAAGAGTGACCTTGTGCAACTCTAGGCGTTTGAGGGAGGGCGCGAATTTCTGGGCAACGGCGATTAGATGCTGGGGTTCCACGTTCATCATGCCGAAATTGAGCTCTTCAATGTAAGGGTATTCTGGGGAAGGGCCCATCGGGGAAGGACTCGTTGGGGAAGAATCCTCTCCAAGCCATTTGAGAAGCATGCCCGGTCCAGTTACGCTGCTGTGCGTCTCGTTGATACGAAGGTGTCTGATGTTCTTCAATTTGAGGAGAAATTCGCGCAGCTTCTTATCCGCGCTTGGCGAGTGACCGGCAGCATCGTCACTGGAGAAATCGCTGCCACCGAGCAAATCGACGTCAATGTGTAGCTTCTCAAGGTTTTCGAGGACCGGGGTGACGGAGGGCAACCTAGAAGAAGAAATGTTGAATGCACAGTCTCGCAAGTGGTTCTTGGATCTCGACATGTGCTCGATGCCCTTTGGTCTTGCGTTGGCTTGCCCTAGAGCGCAGAGCACAGAAGCGAAAACGGTGCTACCATATGCGGTCGACGTGTCGGGACCCCAAGCTAGGCCGCTGCTTTGACCAGGCCGATGCCCGGTTTCTCTGAACGCTGTAGTTGATCCGTAACTCGTCCATTGCTTGTTGTGACCATCGCGAGAACGTCTGTTGGAGTTGAAATCACGAATGACGATATCTTCCAGGTTACTGAGGGTTCTAAACGCTTCGGCAAGCATCAACACATGATCGCCTGTGGCCAGCATCGTGAATTGGTCGGTGTAAAGATCCGTCTGCTTGTCGGTTCGGGCACTATGGCCGTTGACTTGAAGAGCATGAGCGAAGCGATCAGTGCCGATATGGACCTTGCGAAGATGGCCACCGAGGCGACTCTTTGAGATGTCAATCAAGGCCTGCAGACTCATTGTTGAGATCATAAACTGCTTCCTGGTGAAGAACTCATTGACAAAGGTGGTGTACAAGGACTGCTCGATTGCGCGGCATGTGAGACGGACATTGCCCAGTTCGGGGGTTGTGAGGAAATGGGTTATCCGTAGGAGGACTTCGAGAGGGACTTTCTCGAAAGGGGAGGATGTGGACGTGGATACCGCCGGAATATCAGACATAGTGGTGTCTTGGTCAATTGTCATGATGGTGTTGATGGATAACGTACGACACGCTTGATACGGCGCAAAACGAGTTGTAGGTATGAACTTGGGGCTTGTGCCTTCTTCAGAGTGATGGGGAGAGATGCCTTTTATTGATGTGAGGTAAGTAAGTGGATAAGTTGTCTAAGGCTTAGGTCGTCGAAATAAATTAGACTAAATGATGGTCTAAGATGGCATAAGAGATCAAAGTTATTTCGTCTCTTATGCTTTCAGTGGCCAGTTTTTAACTGCTATTCACGTTAAGTTCAAGAGCAGGCAGCAAACAGGCAGGCGCGCTCCACTCAGAGATGATCTATGAAAAAGCATCAGCCACCCGATTTCAAGCGATTTGAATACCCTGTAGCACATGTGTAACTTACCGTTGGTTGTGGAAAATGATCTAACTATCATTTCATATGCTAGTTCTGCCCGTCTGCATTGATACACTGAGAAAACACGCAATACAGTGATGCTAACATAAGGTGAATGTGAGAGTTGAGTGAGGATAGAAGGAACAATGAGAAGATGCGATGGTATACTTGAGGGATAAGAAAGGCAGGTATGACAGCACTGTGATCCACTGGAACCATCCCATCACCACCGATCAGATCCCCAGCTTAAATTTGGTCGGGATTAGTGCGGGTATAAGAAGCATACGTCGAGCTTTGTTGATCAAGGGTTTTTGCAATGCAACAGCTACTCTAGAATTAATTTGGCTTTGAGATCTGAATTTAATAGAATAAACTATTGAGCTCTTATTCATGTTCTCATTGAGCTGGTTACAGTAAGTCTATGAGCAAGGGAGATAAAATTACTTCATTACTCTCCGCCAATTTAGACCGTCATAAACGTTTATCATCAACTCCAAGCTTTGGTCTCAATGAAAGCTTTCTGACCTCTCCAATGTCTGTTCTAGCCATCTCTCACCTGAGTTTCCAGGCCCATCGAGTGGATGCCAGAAGAATCATCCTCCAAGGC
>NW_022158074.1:0-6956 GCF_003316985.1 Fusarium coffeatum
TTTTTCTGACACCCACCTGCCCAGGTCATGGCATTCATAATCTCATCATTCCGGGGTTGTAGCTGTCCCTTCCGAACCAATTCATGACCTTTCCGAACCTCTTATCTCCTCCTTCCGATATCATCTCTCTATCCGAAAATTGATACATGATGGATCCTCCAAGAAGAATGGATCGTCCCGGTGGGTCGAAGCGTCTCAAGATCGATGTAGCATGCGGTCACTGCAGGCTCAAGAAGGTCAAATGCGATGGAGTGAGACCAGGTGAGCTTCAAGTCCATCAATCCAACGCGCTTCATTGTAGCTGATAGAGTCAATAGTTTGTGGAACATGTAGTAAAAAATTGGCTTTGCGAGATAACTGCAATTACTTTGCTTCCACAGTTAGCCACATTCCAGGACGTGTCCCTTCAGCGCATGGGCAGAATGGTGACTATACCGCGCCTGTCATGTCAAATATACAGAGGCAAGACAGCTCATCATCAATGACAAGCCCGTCGGCATCGAGAATAGCATCTGTTACTGCCATTGACCCGCACTCCCGAAATCGTCCCTCAATTGCACCACCACCACAGCATGTGTCTCCAGCTACTTCAACCCCAGGGAGTCGAAGGCCCGATTCTCATGGCCAGCTTAACGTTGGGGCTTCGGTAACCTCAACCAGTCCTGCTGCGGTTGACTCGATGACTGCCGTCATTGATGAGGGTACTAGCACCGAAGAGTTCTTTGGTAAAAGCAGTGCCGGATCATTCACGGCTCAGATCAAGAAAGCCATCGATGTCAGATTGGGAAAGTCTACGGCTCATCCAAGTGAAACTGCATTTAATTTTGCTCAATCAAGTGCGGACGCGATCACCTCTATTCAAGCTACATCCCCAGCCCTCTCATATGTTCTTCCTCCACGCAGACAGGCTGACCACCTCATGGAGCTTTACTGGTTCTACGTCGACCCGCTGTATCCGTTCCTTGATAGAAAGCGCTGGACCGCTGCGTACAATGCGATATTTGCCGGCACAGTTATGGATCTCAATGAGCGCGTCTTCATGGCTACTCTCAACGTGATACTCGCTCTTTCGACTCAACTTCTCGAATCTCAATCCTTGGAACAGCGTGAGCAGTCAAGCGAAGCTTTTTTCCGACGAGCACAGGAGCTATTGCCCATGAATCCTTGGGAGCCCGGTTCACTCGAATTGGTTCAATGTCTCCTTGTGACGAGTCAGTATCTACAGAGTACCTATAATCCCCATCAAACGTGGATGGTGATCGGGTCTGCTATCCGGATGGCACAAGGCTTGGGTCTTCATTTGCCTGAGACGTCTGCCAGTCGGTCGGATCCAGGTGAGCGTGAGTTGTTGAGGAGGATATGGTACGGATGTGTTCTCATGGACCGGTAAGCCATTTCATGTTATCGAGGATCTCCTTTTACCAACTAACTGATTGATGTAGTATGGTATCCGTGACTCACGGTCGTCCAGCTATGATCTCACAACATCCCACAAATGCTGTTCCACTACCCACTTCATCAACAACGAACGGGCAGAGCATAATACAGAATCCAGAGTATTACAGCTTCTTTGTGAGGTCAGTTCGTCTGTACGAGATCATACACAAGACCATGATCGCCTTTTATAGTCCTACACAAAGTAGTCGCTCCAAGGATAAGGACGCACATTCAGACTCGGAGAGCGCGGACAGCGAAGATGAGGATCTTGATAGGGTGGTTCAGTTGGACCGCTGTATCAGTCGCTGGGAGGCAAAGCTGCCGGTCCATTTGAGATGGGATCTGCTAGAGTCGAATAAAGATGAGATAGCTCGAAGGCAGGCCGTAATCCTTCGCATGAGGTTAGTTCACTGCCATCGACCTATGATTCTCTTCAACTGGTGTGCTAATTTAGAACTGCGCAGGTTTCTTCACGCACGAATCTTACTTCTCAGACCAGTGCTGTCCAGGTTCTGTCTGACTCAATCACCGATAGACAAACGACCAGACGATAACCTCCAGGCTCGTGTGGTTCAGCAAGGCGCTATGTTCTGCGTTACTACAGCTCAAAACATGATCGAGACTCTCGTCAAGCATCAGTCAGTAGATAGCACAGTTGGTCTTCTTCCAGCTTGGTGGTACCGCGTGTATTATGTCTACTCTGCTGCTACGGTCTTGATCGCTGCGAAGTTGAGGTCCGATGTGTTTTCTGCTGCGGAGATAGGACGATCTTGGGGTCAAGCTATCTCGCTGCTCAAAACACATGAACAGTTTGGGCAATCGGCGAGGAGATGCGTGGCGGCGCTGCATATCCTTTCATCTAAGATCCTCCTACAGGCTACGCCGCGTGGATCGCCTGGGCGTGAGATGTCCAACAATATCAATGGGACAATGGACCATACGGCGCAAGGCAATCATGTCCCTCAGCATTTCATGTCCAACGCGGAGATCCCCGACCTTGTTCAGCAATTAGCACAACAATTTGATACCCCGATACCCGATTTCAACCCACAGGAACTAGCAGACTTCAACTTGGACGTAAACGACATGTCTTGGCTTAACGACATCCAAGGAGTGTGGGAACTTTTGAACGAATAGCATAGAAGTCTACCTCAATTATGTATAAATCTTTTAGTTCTACCGTCATTCGAATACCATCTTGTTCTTCACGCTACCCAACTCAGTGATATTGACCTCCACGACATCACCGTCGTTAAGATACTTGGGCTCCTTCATACCCATGGCCACACCACAAGGTGTACCAGTGAGGATAACAGTACCAGCCTCAAGCGTAGTTCCTGAGCTAATGAAGCTGACAATCTCCTCGACTCCAAAGAGCAGATCATTGGTGCCTTCGCTCTGCCTCACCTCACCATTGACAGTTGTTGTCAAGTGCAACTCCGAAGCGTTGCCGACGACAGCGGGAGAAACGAGAAGAGGACCGATGGGAGCGAACTTGTCGAAGCCCTTGCTGAAACACCACTGGGGAACGCCACCGGCCTTCTTGGGATCTCTTTGCCATGCGCGTGCAGATACATCATTGGAGGTAACATAACCCGCCACGTATGATAGCGCGTCCTCTTTCGAGATATTTTTGCCAGATTTGCCAATGATAATGCCCTAGAATGGTGTTAGCGAATTGTGCATATATCTTCTAAGAATACGTACCAGTTCTCCTTCGTAGTCTATTGTGCCGTCCTGAGCAATCTTGGGAATTGGAACATCTTCATCGTAACCAGCGATACAGGTCGAAGGCTTAATAAATAATGAAGGGTAAGGTGGAGGTGTTCGGCCACCCTCCTTGACTAATCACTCAAATTAGCGACTACTCCAGGATATCTTTATTGCCACTTACTGTGCTTGATATAGTTCAGTCCAATACAGCGAATGATGGGCACATCAGACGGTCGAAGCAGTTCGTGAACAGCCTTGACATGGATCTTCTCGCCCTTTGTGAGTTGTGACACGGGACTTTGACCCTTGTACTCGACAGCCCATAGGTCATTCTTGGCTAGACGTTCCGCAAAGTCCTTGTCGTTCTGAACTTCGGGATCACCAAAAGTCTCGTTTCCATTGTCATCGACGAAGCGGATGAGGCGGTTCCAAGAGTTTGAAGACATTTTTCGAGTTAGTGATGATGCGATTGAACTGGCGATTCTCATTATGCTGCTGTGAGTAAAAAGCTTATGATCGACTACCTGATATAGTCGCATTGAGTGACTGCTGGACGATAATGTTGTCGGGCAACATCGCGAAGTGGGTCCGCTTCAACAGCCAGTCACGATGCGGTCCGATCGGATCCCAGGGATCCGGAGGAGCCTCGGAATGGGTCCGGGGACGGATTATCAGTCTCGGCTATTTTGGGATAATCGACTTGGTTCTGTTGATGTGTCTGCATTCTGGGAGGCGGTAATCTTTTTCCCCAGTTTTACACTTCATCGTGATCTTATCATTATCCCATATTTGAACTTCGGGCCATATTCATCCGCTATTTATCACCGCCTGACTCCATCAAACAAACCACTTACTTGTATAATCACACTTGACCAGATACATCTTATATTCTTGTTCTGGGTTCAGACTGCAGCTATTATACACTATGGGCAACTATACTAGTGCTGTAGCCTCCGATGGCGAAACCGATGAGATGAAGCAGTATCTTAGTGAACTACCATCCAAGAACCTAGAGCCTCTATGGTCTCAGATGAGCATGATGGTGCCGCCATCGCCAAACCCCACAGCAAAACCTTATATGTGGACTTACAGGGAAGCTTTGCCTCATCTGGAGACAGCCGCCAAGTTGGTTCCCGAAGAAAAGGCTGAACGAAGAGTCTTGATGCTAGTGAACCCTAGTATGCGTAAGTGTGCCACCCTCCCCGTACTACTTCATCATACTTACACGTATAGAATCCCCTTATACTACAGACACTATCTATGGTGGCCTACAAATCGTCAATCCCGGTGAGACGGCACCAGCGCATAGACATCTTGCCTTTGCGGCCCGCTTCATCATTGATGGAGAGGGTTTCACAGCGGTTGAGGGCAAGAAGATGCCACTTGTTCGTGGTGATGTCGTTATTACGCCCATTTGGCATTGGCACGATCATGGCAATGAGAGCGATAAGCCAGTTGTTTGGCTAGATATGCTTAACTTGCCCTTATTCCGCTTCGCACCAGTTCACTTTGCACAAGGTTACTCTGACCCGAGATATCCAAGCGAGTATGTTTCTCTCCACGTTTGATACGGAATTAATCATGCTGATCCTCCTTAGGCATTGTGACCCATGCGAGTTCCGCTTTCCCTGGGGCCCAGTTGAGAAGGAGCTCAACGCCAGCAGAGACGACTACTCAGTTTATCACTATAAGCTATCCAACGGAAAGCCTTTATCGACATTTCTCGGTGTTCAAGCAGAGAGACTAAGTCCCGGCGCAGCATTTGAATCGCAAGAGAGCCAGTCTTATCTCTACCACTGTTACGAGGGTAAGGGCCGAACAGAGCTCGTGACACCGACAGGGGAGAGAATGACTTTTCAGTGGGAAGCCCGCGACACTTTCGCTGTGCCCTCATGGTGCAAGGTGAAACATGTCAATGAGTCTACGACTGAGCAGGCATATTTGATCGGGTGTCACGATGGGCCGTTCCTTGAGTGTCTTGGTATTCAGCGAAGGAAGGGATAAGTAGGCGTTTGACAAGAGTGGTGTAATGTGGCGTGAAAGGATCATTTTTCAGGATAACAGCAGTTAAGAGCTGGCTATTGCACGTATCTTCATGGGATTTGATGACTCGTTAGAATGCATCGAGATATCATAAATCCAGTAATGAATGAATTTTGAAACCATTCGTGATGTAAATTTCGATTCGGGAGGTATTGTTCATTCAATTCAAAAAGAAGCATTCCGAAGCAGACTCAAGGCGCAATGGTTCTGCAGCCCGCCGATGAACGATTGAAATTATGCTTATTATTATATCAATTAGACCAACATAGTGACCCTTCCATACAAATTATATAGAGCTTCTGTAGATGCAAGTAATTTCCTCCAGCTTTACCGTCCGCTCGACATTCAATCCAAGCTTCCTGAGACTGCAATACCCAGTTAGTAACCCAGCTTCGAGAACAGAAGTTTAGTTAAATTATTACTTACCACATCGTGAGTGGTTCAAGGTTGATCTTTTGCCCATCTGAAGCTCTTGGAAGGCAGTCTGGGATGAGCGAAGCGACCTCGAGCGGGCAGTCGAGAGGTTCCAGAATCTTTGAAAGGTCAATTCGTTTATCGGCCTTGGCTGGGGCGGCAGCGGCAAGGGAAAGGAAGGGAAGAGCGAGAATGATGGAGGCCTTCATCTTGATCGTGCTTGTCGAGGGGTAGTTGGTAGATGTGAAGTAGGAGATTGTATTGTTTGATGTCTACGATTATGAGTGATGGTGAGAATGGGATCAAGCGGAGCTATGAGACTTTATATGGCCAGTTCTTCTGTCGGTCGACGGCTTGTGAGGTCATCACGTCAAGCCATATCTATCTCTCATATGCAGTAAGTTTACCCTGTCATTGACAAATTGGCAATTCTTGGCTAACTGAGACGCAGTCATCATTGAACCAACGGCCACAAGAAAGCCGTTGATGTCTGGAGATGACCCTTGACCAACGTCCTGTCAACCGGATGTTCTAACTACTTTTGTATATAAGCATTCCTTGTCTGGAATGTGATATCCCTACGAGGTAGTCCCAACGGTAGATCGCGCAAGTTCAAGACAATGGATTCCTGCATTCTATCAGCGGCGCTTTGCCTTGGTGCAGTAGCGCTTGATCGTCTGTAGATCAGAATAACCTTAGCACGACCCTTAATCTGATCGTTAAGATTGAACCGTTTAACGATTCTGAGTAACGCGATAACATCTACACACACGAGGTTTTGGATAAAAGGCCGAGGCCAAGAACATGTAGCATAACATCAATGTAATGGTTTCTCCAAAAGGGAAATCTGACTCTATTGCCTTCTCCAGCTATGATACTGCCGTGACCAGATACCAGAGCTAAGACACAATGCTTCTCGCTAGCGCCAGCCACAGGATAAAATGTTAACAGGTCAGCCAGTTTGGGTGAGTCCGATTTCTGTCATTTTTAGCATGATACAGATCGGCAATGGCAATAACGTTATCTCAGCTGCATCTCCTCCTAGCTAACAAAAAAGCCATCCCTTATCATGGGTGACAGAAATAGATACGCAGGGTGCCGGCCCGTATAGGCATAAAGTGGTTAGATCATTCTGTTCGTCATCTCGGCTTCAAAGTTTTCGATGATCTAATGATGAATTAAGCGTCGCTCTAAACTCAATGTGTTGGAGCCGCACCAGCCACCCATGTCAGATTAGGACAACCCTGATTTTCAGATGCATCAGGGCGTCAGAGCGCCGCCGAGAGCATAAGAGTTAAAATAATTTGGTCACTTCATGCCGGTTTGAACTAGCACTTAGGCTATTTTAT